>NC_085002.1:26959324-27116824 GCF_963854185.1 Sardina pilchardus | reverse complement strand
CTCCTCTAGGCTATATTAAATTGCAGTCAGTTAAAATGCACATCAACGGCACAGACCTCCTCCTGCTTCTCTGAAATCTCCAGTGTGGAAATATTTGATGGTTAATTCATTAATGTTATTTAATAATAATGAAGGCTACTCAACTTAGTAAGTTTAAGTTATAAGAAGTTTCAGTTACAGTCCAACATTACTTAAGTTTAAAGCACAAAACGCATGTTATCAGTGCAATATTCCCTTTACACTAACTTTGTTTTAATGTCTCTGAAGAGACACAAAAACAATCATATTATCATCCATGCTATTTCATTTTTCACTATGTTCACGTCTGTTCACATTTTGGTAGATTAAAAAATGTCCGTAAAATTAACACTGAAATGCTGTAAAATCGCTACATAAAAAACCTGTAAAGGGAATTACAATGAAACATTGTTTAATTTGCAGTGTAATTTAGTAAAATGTTAAACTAAATATAACTGTAAATTGAAAAGTAAAAAAATGTTCTTTACACATACTTTACGTGTTCAAAATACTTTTTGATGTTATTGTGACACACAAATACTGTATTATAAAAACAATGCAATCCATATTAAATGACAATAACACAGTGTTAATATTACAGTGTGATTATGTAGGCTAGACTTTAACCTGTTTTTTTTTATATATAAATATGAAATGAAAGGTTTCCAAAATGCCAAGACTGCCACCAAGTGTAGTCCAAGCAGCAAAACACATTATTTGAACCAAAACTAGGGGGAAAACGTGTGGAAAATGTGTCAGACACGTCTGATGTTAACCTGAGGCATTTGTTTAGAGTTGCCTAGCAACATAAGTGACCTTGCTTATAATTTGTTAAACAAAACGATCTATATATAAAAACTTTTCAGAATAAGTATAGCCTACTGTTTATCACTATTGTATGACTTTATAAACTTTGTAGTTTAACTATAAAATATAACTTGATATCTGATAGGCTAACTTAAATTTCGTGTAGACCAAGCGGCAACATTCTAAACTGAACAATGAAGCCTACCCGGAAGTTCGAAAAACTGCAATACCTCGAAAATCCGCTGGGGACTGGTCCCAAAACAGAGCAAATTTCCATAGACGCCCATGTTAAAATGTCCGTTTTCACGGCGTAAATTCATGTTTTTAAAGCCTGGTCCCATGGACTTTTATTGTATTTTTCGGTAGTTTCCCGGTCCCTGACAACTGTGAGGGGGGTGAATTTTTTTCTAACTCGTTAGTTTAGATCGCATTTGGATATAAAAAATGAATGACGTCGTCAACTTGATTGACAGCTGACCAATGTCGAGGTTGACGTTGCCAGCCGAGTGGACGTCTCAGCCGTGATCCTGAATCTTTATCACCGTATCAGAGACGGTTTGTACGATCTTTGACCGTATCCTCTCTGAACATTTTTATTGAAATATCTCTGCTATTAACTGTACTAACCGACACCAGGAGAGGACATCACTCTAGTTTTCCGGTAAGTGACATTCCACTATTATTTCACGTAGCTGCTAGCTTATGTGAACGTTAGCACTATTTAGCATCAGTAGCAAGCTAACGTTAGCATAAATCGCTAGGACAAATTAGCGTCTGTGGTGTGTCTCTGGTTTAACCTACCGCAAACATGCTGGTTTACTATCGGAAATCCCCACGTAAGTGTAACGTTAAGGAAGCAATGAACTAATTTGCTTATTGTTGAAACCTAATGGCAGAATCACCCACAAACATTCATTTAAGAAATGTAGTGAAAACCGCTGTTGTGAGTTCATGTTAATGTTACTAGCCCCAGGTACTTGAGTTAGCTGTAATCAATAAACAGACTGTGCAAGGGTAACATATGTGTTTTCTTCAAAAAAAAACTTTAGGGAATACTTAGTCTGTTGTCAATTTGCAGCCTCGGTTGTTGCATTTAAGATCAAAACGTTTGTGAAGACATTAACCTAAGCCGAAGATTCCTCAATCCTCACATTAAACGGCTTGCTGAGGTGAACCGCTATGAACCTGACTGTATACTTTGAACACGGGAGCTGTGATAACGAGCGACATCTAGTCAACATACCACTGTCAGTTATAGGTTAGACACAAGGAAACAAAAGTGTACTGTAACATATGCGTGTGCCAAATCAATATATGCAACACAAGAACAGACTGATATGTCCCACATTGGAGTGCAATTCAAATAATTTGATTATAACAATGATTAACAATCTACCATTCTTGCCTGTGTCAAGTTTCTCTTTAGGTGATCCAGCCAGGCTGAACCAGTGGGTGCTGAACATGAGGAGCTGGCTCCTAACAGTTCTCGACCAGTGACAACTTCTGATTTCAAAGACTCTTCACCAGCAGACCCCTTCATGATTACCTTATTTACATCTGAGTTTGCAAAGCAGTCTATATACTGACTATTTACTAGCTTACAACATTGTGTTATTTACCTGTAATGCTCAAGACATAAGTAAAAATGCAAATGTACTTCCGCATCTGGGTCTTTAATTCAACCTACTGATTGTTTTTGCTCCCACTGCAATTTAATCGTAAATGTTTGACAGCATAGACAAAACTGGTTTGACACAAGTTAAATGTAGGTCACATTTGACCAGAAAAGTCCCATAAACATTTTTGTTTTTATTTTCAACTTCAGTGCCATCAACAGTAATGTTGTTAATGAACAGACATTGGTTTTGACATAAGTAAAGGAAAGGGTGTAACAGTCCATCAGTATCAGTAACAGCATCTCTTAGAAAAGTTCCATAACCATTTGTAAGTGCAAGTTCAGGCGCAGATGGAGATCACACAGGTTCTGCTTCATCTCTGCGGCAAAATCCACTCTTCGGGGACTAGGCAAAAAGGAGAAGGATGCTATGCCACCTCAGTCGACCCCAGCCAAGCCATTTCACCTGCATTTAGTCCCAGGTTAGAGCTCAGGGACCTCCTTGCCACCTCCTCTCCACAGCAAACATAGCAGTCTTCAATGATCCACACATTAGGTACTGCCAAAATAGAAAGGTAAACATTTAATTACATTCATACCTGTGTAACCTACAATGAAATGCAATACAAGTACAACACAAGTGTCAACTAACAACACTTGTAATCACCAGTATTCACAAGTGTGATTTTGACAGTAAAATTACATATTGTGCAAATCATTGCTCTAAAATTGTATTTAGTTTTACTCATTGCATAATCCATAGCACAACACCCTTGTATATTCATTGTTTTCATTAGGTCCCTTTCCACAGGTGTATAAAATCAAGCACCTTGACTATGAATGCAGACAGCATGGTGTTTGATTAATACACCTGTGGAAAGGGACCTGATGAAACCCATGATTATTGCTAAAACATAAAACACATCAATGATGTACAACTAATACTAGACTACGATTTTGTCAATAACTTGACGGAATAAAGCGAGCTTGTTGTTGACATAAATTATTGTTAATGTTACAATGAAATGACCGCCACATTCAATGTCACAGGATCATACGTTTCAACGTTTCATAACTACATTACCAATAATAAAATGAGAACAGAGATGGGTAACGTTAATCACTAAAGCTAAAGATCAATGTATCTGTAGTGGAGTCTAACTTTCTCTATCGTTTATTGTAAATGGGGTAACGTAACGTTAACGATAGCTTATTTCACCTGCTAGAAGGTGCAAACACAACTCCGTTCATTATTTGTAGTAGGCTAACTTGTTAGCAGCACTAACTATTCACATGAGTTTACCCGGTTAGCTTGCAGGATACATAATCATAAGATGTCTGAACACATGCCTTTAAGAGACATACATGAACACGGTTCAACTTACCAGCAAATTCAGGTGGGTTAGAATCAGTCTTCGACTTCGGTGGCTTCGCAGTAAACGTAGCAGTAGCCTAGCTTGCCAGTCTCGTAACCGTAACGTATTAGCTGTTTAGCTGAACAAGCCGAGCAGAACAGAACACCTGTTCGGCTAAGTTTCGCACAAAGCCCGCCCTTTCACCCATTTGATTGGATTGGCCAGAATATGGGCGTGGTTATGATTTCCCAAGATTTCCAAAGATGGCGCCGCCCATACCCCCCTGTCAGTACACGATCCGTGACTGGCTGTAAATCCGTACTGCGCATGCGCATAATGACGAAATAGGAAACGTAACGAATCCTCTGTGAAATGTGTACCGCGCATGTCTTGATCGCTTGACGGCCAACAAACGGTACAACTGACGGCACGACATACCTTTATAAGCTGCACGTTATGTTAATAAATAATAATTTATTATTCAGTTCACGGCGAGTCTGTTTCGAAGGATATTTAAATTGAAAGGCTTAGCCTATTTTTACCAGTATGAAGCCGGTTTTCAACGGTTGCTGCAAACGGCAAGCACGCAGTTCAAGTCATCACTGGAGGGACCTGTGCATAACTTTGGATGAGAGAAGACTCAACGCCTGACTTAAATCTTGCGAAATTACGGTGAACTTGAGGTAAGTCTTGTAGACATTCTCTGGTCTTGTCTAGCATTTTCCTTCAAAAGCATTAGCAATTGTTCCCTTAACATTTTACAATAACTCTACATATTTCGAGCTCTATCACCAAGTTCTATCACCCATATTAAACAGAAAGAAAGAATTCAGAAATGCAGTTCAATTAACAATTATTAATTAGGACAACAACCGAAAAATATGTATCATGTCTGTGTAAAGAAGTGCAAGCTAGGGAAAATATATAGAAGTGGCACCAACTATACAGCACGAACGAAGCTAGCTGTTTAGCTCAAGGTAGCTAACATTGACTAGCTGGGGTGTTAGCTCGTTGTTTCTTTGCAGCTTGGATGCAATTTACGTGTATATTACAGGCATGCAAACTCCTCACCTTTCGGCGAAATTCGCCGTTTTGAATCAAAAATAGGTGACTTACATGGTTCGCGCAGATCCGATGAGAAAATATTTAGGGGGGGGGGGGGGGGGGGGCAAGGTGAATTGAATTTACAACTGAGTTTAGAAATCATGCGCAGACGCTAACGCATCTTGAGGTGTTTCTAGAGCCGCATTTAAAACGTGTCTGTTCAGCAAGGTGTTGTGTTCACTGCTTAATTAGAACTACAGGAAGTAGGTATACAGGATGTTGATATATGATGTAGTGATGCTTCCGTACATGCTGCCATGCTTGAATGATGCATGCTTGGTGACTCAGTAAAGTACCGTTCGTTATACTATGCCTACGCCGTCATTCCTTATCTAAAACACTACAAAATTGGCGACGAGATTACTCTTCTACTTCTCCGGAGATGACGGCTGCAAACGTGCCTTTTCCAAGTTTTTTTCTTCCATGCCCTGGTGAGCCTCCTGTGCCGTTTAAAACATGGCTACGAATCTTCGAAAATTACCTGCTAGTTATCAACGCGACTGGAGAAGATTGGCCAGTTGCCAGGAAAAGAGCTGTTCTACTACATTGCCTCGGTACAGAGGGACAAAGACTTTTCTACTCAATTCCCGACACAGGTACAAGTTATGACACTGCTGTGAATGCCCTTAAGGCCCACTTTAACCCAAAGACTAATGCTGTGGCGGAGCGCCATGCTTTTCGTAAACGTGCTCAAGCTCCCCACGAGTCAATACTCCAATACATTGCAGCTCTGCGTGAATTAGTGTCAACCTGTGATTTTGGCGAACGCGCAGATGAAATGATCCGTGACCAGCTGATAGAACATGTGTGCAACCCAAGGATACGTGAAAGACTGTTGCTAACGCCTGAACTTACATTAGAGAGAGCTATGACTTTGGCTACTCAAATTGAGTCTGCTGTGGACCAAGCCAAGGCAATAACAGACACACGTGTTGCCCAAGTACAGGCGGTGCAGCATACATTCAAACGAAAGGGGAGAGGGAAACATGTGAATGCTAGCTCCAATGCACCTGTTGCACAAGGTAAAAGAAAATGTTATCGCTGTGGATCTGATGCCCACTTAGCTAACGCAACTAACTGCCCAGCAGCAACAGCAACATGCAGGCAATGCAACAAGACTGGACACTTTTCTAAAGTGTGTCGCTCCACACAGCCAGACACACGTGAAGTACGTGAGGTTGAACTTCCCGAAGTTTTAGTACTGTACACAGAACATGCTGCGTGTGCATCAACTAAAATTACATGTACTGTGGATATTAGGCCTACTGCACATCACTCACAGCCCTGCAAGGTGGACTTAGTCGTCGATACTGGGTCTTCTGTTTCCATCCTGCCCCAAAGCCTCTACGCGCGCCATTTCAACCACATTCAGCTGACGGCGCCCAAGGTCAGGCTTGTGACTTATTCTAAAACGCACATCCCTGTCCTTGGCTGCTTGTCCGTGAATGCTTCTCTAAATGGCCGTACAGCCCAATGCACCTTCTTCATTGTGAACAATGGGACTCCACTCCTAGGGAGAGACCTCCTGACTGCACTACAGATACGCATAGCCAACAACAAGGTCCTGCCTCCTGACTCCTCTACTCATCCTGCACCAGTGTTGGAGTGTACCACTACATCTACACCTGTTTTCGGCTGTGCAAAGAACTTTGTCCATTTGGTGAAAATTGATGATGCAGTTACACCTGTTCGTCAAAGGCTTCGTCGCTTGCCATTGTCTGTTCGAAATGCAGTGACGGAGGAATTGAACCATCTGCAAACCACAGGTGTAATTGAGCGAATCGATGCATCAGCATGGGTGTCACCAATCGTTGTTACACAGAAAAAGTCAGGCAAAATTCGCATGTGCGTTGACTTGCGTGAACCCAACAAAGCAGTCATCGTGGATGCTTTTCCATTGCCCCATATGGATGAACTGCTGTCCAACTTAAAGGGTTCTACCGTATTCTCTACAATTGACCTGGCGAGTGCCTACTACCAAATGCCTCTGCATGAAAACAGTCGAGACCTTACAGCATTCATTACCCATGAGGGGTTGTTTCGTTTTTGTCGTGTACCATACGGGCTAGCTTCAGCACCTGCTGCATTCCAGAAAATGATGAGCATCGTCCTCGCTGGCCTCGCAGGGGTACAAAACTACCTTGACGACATCATCATACATGGTTGTGACATGCCTGCCCACGACAAGGCCCTGGAAGCTGTTCTACAACGCCTGAAATCTGCTGGCCTGCAGCTTAATGAGGACAAGTGTCGTTTCCGCCAGCACAGCCTGCCTTTCCTAGGACATATCGTCTCAGCCGATGGCCTTCAACCTGACTCAGAGCGCATACAGGCCATTGCCAATGCTCCTGCGCCTTCTGATGCCTCAACTCTCCGCTCCTTCCTCGGACTGCTTTCATGGTACTCAAAATTCCTGCCAAACCACGCTACGGTGGTGGAACCGATGCGCGCATGTCTAAGGACAACGGACAGTGCGTTTCAGTGGTCTGATGAAGCACGGACTAGTTTTGAGACTGTTAAAAAAATGCTACTGGATAGCCAGGCCCTAGCCTTGTTTGATCCCACACTGCATACCATAGTGTCCACAGACGCATCAGACTATGGATTAGGTGGCGTACTGTCACAGGTAGGCTCAGACATGGTTGAAAGGACTGTGGCGTTTGCGTCTCGAACTCTTTCTGCTGCTGAGCGCAAATACGCTACAGTGGAAAAAGAAGCCTTAGCTTGCGTGTGGGCTGTTGAACGGTGGCGTACATATCTGTGGGGGCGCCGCTTTACCCTACGGACAGACCACCAGGCGCTGACAACCTTGCTGACCACAAAAGGTGTCGGGCGTGCTGGTCTACGTGTTTCAAGATGGTCTGCTCGTCTCATGTCCTTCAACTACGACATCATCTACCGACCAGGCTCTGAAAATGCTCCTGCTGATTGTATGTCTCGCTTGCCTTTACCTGCTGCTCCAGCTGCTGATGGATCCCTTGCTTCTGCTGATGACACCGACCCTGAATTTGTTGCTCTCCTCTCTACTGCTCATAAGACTCTGTCTGTTGCTGACCTTGACGCTGCTTGTGCTTCATGTCCTGAGCTCACGAAACTCCGCGCACAGATCACGCGCGGGTGGCCTCCTTCACCTAAAGGCCTGGAACCCGAGCTGCTGCTATACTACAAACTCCGACATGAACTCTCTGCTAAAGACCTCTTCATCTTTCGTGGCTCACGGCTGATTGTACCCATAGCTTTACGTCCTGACCTGATATCAGTTGCACATGAGTCTCATCAAGGGGTGGTGCGGACAAAGCAACGACTTCGTGACCTCTACTGGTGGCCGAAGATGGACACGGAAGTACTCAATGCCATCCGCTCCTGTAATTGGTGCCAGTTGAATGACAAAACCGCCAAACCACGCCCAGTTCCACTACAACCAGTGCCTTTACCAGATGGCCCATGGCAGAAGGTCGCCATGGACATCGTTGGGTCCTTTGATTCAGCCACTCCAGACTGCAGGTATGCCATTACATTGACTGATTACTACAGTAAATGGCCGGAGGTTGCCTTTACTCGCAACATTACTACTGACGCTGTGATTACATTCCTGTCATCCGTGTTCAGTCGGCACGGCAACCCGCTGAGCATTGTGACAGATAATGGCGTTCAGTTCACCTCCGCTGCCTTTGCTGCTTTCTTAGAAGAAAGACAAATTCGCCATCACAGATCCTCTCTCTATTATCCGGCGGCCAATGGAGCCATAGAGAGATTTAACAGAGTGCTCAAACAAACCATTCAGTTGGCCATTCAGCAACATCAGCCATGGAAACCAGCTGTTACTGACTTTTTGCATGTCTATCGTGCCACACCGCACGCCACAACTGGTACTTCACCCTTTGAGCTGCTCCATGGACGGCCAATGCGCACACGGCTGACGCTGTTACCACCTGCTCCTGTATCCACACAGACTGACATGGACGTACGCCGTAGAGTCAGCCAACGGCAACACAAAATGAAGGTGTACACTGATGCAAAACGAGGTGCTCGTCCTCCTTCTTTCCAAAAAGGGGACAGAGTGCGTGTGAAAAACCCGCTTCATGTTCCTAAGGGGCATAGGAAGTTCAGTGATCCTCTAACAATTAGTGAGAAGATTGGCGAGGGCACATACATACTGAATAATGGTAACACCTGGAATGCCTCTCACCTTACTGCATTCCCCAACACCACAGATACATCCACACACACTGATGAGAGCACTGAACCACCAGACACCATACCCACGCCCAGGCCCATGCGAGATTCTCGACAGCCTACCTGGCTGAAGGACTATGTTACTTGAAACACCGTAACACTGTCATACGTATAATTGCACTTACATGGACTTGAATATTTGAATTGATGTGTTTGGTCATACTTGAGTTTAAATGTGTTGCACAGTAATGTTTCAGTCAGAAGGACTAGGTCATTCTGCATTCCAATGTATTAGCCTACTTCAGGCAGATGTGTTATTTTATTTCTCTGTTCAATATAAGCTGATGGAATCTGATTAACCTGATGTGAGAAAATGTACATGAGTTCCTTACCTGTGGTTTATGAGTTACATACCAGTCTAGTGATAGTACTGATGACTGTTCATGCCAATGGATTACATGATCTTATATTCCATGTTATACAGTTATACATGAATGTTATGTATGGAAGTTGAGCCTTTCTTAGAAGGGGGGAAATGTTGTGTTCACTGCTTAATTAGAACTACAGGAAGTAGGTATACAGGATGTTGATATATGATGTAGTGATGCTTCCGTACATGCTGCCATGCTTGAATGATGCATGCTTGGTGACTCAGTAAAGTACCGTTCGTTATACTATGCCTACGCCGTCATTCCTTATCTAAAACACTACACAAGGGATGCGTGAATGTAGCCCCTATGCGTTTAATAAACATTAGTGGAAGCTAAATGTTGACAAAGACGCAACGCGAACAGAACGTGCACGCCAAGTATAGCCTCTGTTGTGAGCGCAGATAGATGCGTCTGAGATGTCAGGTGGAATATAGTGATTCTGGCGAGAAGAGATGCCGAGGGATTTCACAGGTGGGCTAGTTAAAACTTTCAACTTCTATTAGAAAAAGACGCTGAGATTAGTGTAGCAACGTAGCATAGGTTGTTTTCTTCTAATGATGAAAGTTAGCGAAATTAGACAAACATGTAGACATAACGAGTTCTTTTGATGAAGAATGCGTGCAGTTTGAACCATCTAGATCGGCAAAAGGTGACGCAAATAGGCAGACTTTATCAGTAGCCTATATCAAAGGCTAATGTGACAGTTGAATTAAATGCTCATAAACTGGGCTGCTTCGTTTTGTCCAGAGACGTAGCCTAGTTGATTGACATGAACGTGGGCCCTGTTACTCGAAGCACACTTCGCATAGACCTTACGCAAAGCCTACGCAAAAGATATGCAACTCAAATGATTCGCTATAGTAACGTAGCCAAACAAAGTTGCCACTGCTTCTGACCACACGTAACGCACGTAACCGTTTGAGTTATGTGTGTGAATTGCAACAATTTTCAGTAACACCCGGATCATTACGAGTTCGTAAGCCATGCGTAAATTAAATTTACATTTGATTGTCGAGTTACAGGAGGACCCTGATCAGTAGCCTATAGTCTGTGCCTACAGGTAGCCTACAGTTTAACATGTAATATGAAGACAGTTCACATAACTTTATTGGTTGGTTAAACACACTAGCACAATATAGCCTAAAAAACACAATCTGTAGAATAGGCTGCATATTAAAACGTTTCCTATTTTATATAATAATATTAGTTTGAAATAGTGTGTGTCTCAAGCAAGATTATTGATTACCTGGTTTGGTCCAACAAATATTCAGACTTTTCCTTATTCTGATAGTTTAAGTGTCCATTAGGCCCATGAAATCATCAGAAATGTGTAATAAGTACATAATAAGTACATAAGCACTGAGAAAGAGAGAGATAGTAAGAAAGAAAGCGGGTCCCTCAGCAGACTTTGGAAGATTTGTTTCCAAATGGGGGGGGGGGGGGGGGGGGGGGGGGGGGGTTCGGAGAAGAGTCTCACCTTTTTCACCCCTGACCAGTTTGCATGCCTGATATTAAATTGCTCAGCCTCTGACCTGTGAAAGAAAATAAAGTGGAGCAAAAATGTTAACTGGCTTAGTTGTACTTCTATGGCACGAACGAAGCAAGCTAACTAACATTAACACTATTTACTACCTCGAGGATTCTTTGCAATTTAGCCAGGCAGAGAGGGTTAAAGCGGAGGCATGAAGGATCTTAGGTTTAGCTGCTACCCTAACGTCCGTGATATGAGGATCCCGTTGGCATTAACAGACCAGGCACATCCGAAGTTAATTACCAACAATGAGCCAAGTACGACTATCCATTTGCATAGGCATAGGCTATTCTTGGGTTTCATCAGGTCCATTTCCACAGGTGCCATGCAGTCTGCGCTGAAAGCCAAGGTGTTTGATTTAATACACCTGTGGAAAGGGACCTGATGAAACCCATGAGTAGCCTATGCAATTAACTTCAGGCGTGTTTGACTTATAAATGTCATCAGGATAGCTGTTTAGATGTGTAGATCTCGTATATGTATTGTATTTTTTTTTTCTATTTCCGTACACAGGTGTTTGTGTGTATGGCATGTCACAATCATAGATTTGTGTGTTATGTGTTAGATAATGTTTAGAAACTTTGCTCTTTGTGAACAGTTGAAATTTCCCCATATTGATGGACCCTACTTTATGCACTGTGTACAGTTATGCTGGTACACTGAACACAGGACTGAGGTGTGCTTAGAAATCAATCCTCATTTCTTTTTCTTTTTTCTTTTTGCAGGATCCTGAATTTTGTTTTTTGAGAGGAGGGCGCACCAGAGCCTTTGAGGGCATGCATTGTAACGTGAGAGGTATGTATGTATCAACTAGGGGTGTCAACAATAATCGATTCGGCGAAGCAATCGCAATGTGGGGCATGCACGATTCAGCATCGATGCGGCAAAGTGCCATAATCGATTATGTCACTATTTATTTTCTGGCCTCGAGTAGCCTACAATAAAGTTGACGTTTCAATTAATGCGGGGGGGATTTCCAGAGCAATGTTGCAATGACATGCGCCGCCTGTACAGTGTTTCCCACACATTAGTCCATGGGCCAGATGAGATGTTGGTACCACTCAAGGTGGCACTCAGGGGGGCAAAGGTTGCTTATACTTTTTGAAAACATGCATGTCTGTTGTTAA
This sequence comes from Sardina pilchardus, assembly GCF_963854185.1. Classification (NCBI taxonomy): domain Eukaryota; kingdom Metazoa; phylum Chordata; class Actinopteri; order Clupeiformes; family Clupeidae; genus Sardina; species Sardina pilchardus. The sequence goes on along the minus strand of NC_085002.1, from coordinate 27,104,660 downwards.
CATTTTCTGGAGTCACAGCTAAATTAGGGTTATCACCTGTTAAAGTTACGCTCCCCCATTGGAAAAAAAACACATTTAGACACCGGTGCATGTCTTGCTATTGGCCTTTGTTAAAGACATATTTACATAATCTATTTCATTATGGTATCATTTTGAGGGGGACAATCTGAGCTTTCATTCAAGTCCTTTTGTGAACACTTTGGACAAGTACAGCCAACCCTGGAGCTCTTCAAACTTTTAATCATATCTTAAAGGTATACTATGCAGGATTGGCGATTTCATCGCCGGTTTCGCCTTCACTTTTCGTTTTTGCTCGTTTTATGCTTGTATATTTCTCTGCAGAGCTTCCCCTACAGCTTTAGCGTGTATATTTTACAAAACTCCTCAAACGGTCAGTCTGCCGTGCCTTTTCATGAGATTTTACATGACACTTCCTGGAGTAGAGCATGGGTGCGTGCCCGAGGTCTCCTGAAGTTGCAAGTGTGGTTCTACCACTACAGACCACTAGGGTGGCCGAAAAAAAACACCGGTCGACCGGTAATGACTCATTTAATCATATATAACAGTATGGAACGAATTGATTAACTGAAAAACTTTGCATAGTTTACCTTTTAAAAATGGAGTGGGAGCATAAATGCATTGAATATGAGGCTAGTTTTTGCACTTAATGATTGGCCACTGTTTTTCTTTTTTTTTTAGCTGCAGCAGGAACTTAGGCTTTCAATGGCAAGGGCTGTTTTCCTCAGCATAATGACTCTGATAATGCATTGCTGACGTTAGCAATGACTACTAGCTGTTTCTATTTCCCAAACAATTCCTTAGCCTACCTTTTCAATTCAATGACCCACCTCCTCCATATGGCCAACATAACATTACTTTTCACGAACATGCATAACTTTGTTCAACTATCATGAATAGGCTATTTGAAATGTCCATTTAGCCTACAAGTAAGTTAGCCAAACTAATGAATCTGTACCTGTCCAGGAGCAAATTATCAACAGTGACGTCTGTCTTCTAATTCTTCTCCGTTTTCAGCCGTATCAATCTCCTAAATCCTTGTTTTATTTCGACATATTTCTGATTCATAACAAGGTCTTTTAGGTTCCATAACGTTAGACATTTTTTATCTGATATGTTTGTAGCGGCAGCTGTCTATGGTGGTACATAGCATAGCTGGCAACCCGGATGGCGAAATACTACTGACTTCGTGATTCGTAGATAAGTGTAGGGCGGCGCATCAAACCAAAACACAACATAACAACATCAACAGTTGAGGGCTGCAACTTCACTTTTAAATGACAGTATCTTGGCCGGACTACTGTTGTCAGTGATGTAAGTATTTGAAATTAGCATGATTTCTAAATGTCTAGTGACATATCAGGGCCATTTTATGATTAATTGAAATACATTTCCTACATACGGTTCCTTTAATACCCGAGTTAAGGCTTTGTGCAGCCTCGATATGTCTAGATAGCCTAGACATGTCTAACTTGCTTCGTAGGATACCCCACTGGTGGCGACCTAAGCCTAGACCAAGAGCAGACGTCTTGATGTTATCCCTCAAAATGTCAACATTATTTTTTCTTTTTCATGATCCCATGCACCCAAACAAGGCTCTCTGTGCATGAGACAGCAGAACAGCCCCATAACATGATGCTCCCACCACCATGCTTCACTGTGGGAACTGTATTGTTATGGTTGTGGACCTTCCCTTTATTCGGCAAACATAGGCAACATCCATGTGCCCAAACAGCTCCAGTTTAACCCTATGAGCCCTAAGCTGTTTTAAGGGCATTTTCACTACTTCTAGTTAGAAGCATTTATCCTGGTCATTGTAAGTGCCACTGTGAAAAAGAAGACTTCTCCTTTTCCACCTCTGATAACTTTTGACTCTGCCTTGTACTACACAGACTTTGCGCACACATATGCACTAGTTTTGTTTCATTGTTGTGTATATGTATGTGAATATTTGTATGTAGGTCTGTGTTGAACTGTTGGTTTTAACTGTGATTGGGTTAATGGTACAGCCCCATCCCCCCCACACACACGTCCTATAGTGGTGCAGTCCAACACTAATTGGTTAATGGCCTAGCCTATTTAAGGCAGGGCTCTTTCACTGATAGAGAGGTCACATATGAGAGACACACGGGAGACAGGGAAGCCACATGGAAAGAGCTGGAGGTCCAGGAGTAAAGGGAAGTCTTTTTCATTTGAAGTTTACAAAAAAGTAACCCTTGCTTGCTGTGAGGCAAAGGGGAAAGTTTGGTCCATAGATTTGCAAAGTCGCCTTGTATGGATCTGTTGCCTAGTTTGGTGCCTGGTTTGGTGCCTAGTCTGTTGCCTAGTTTGGTGCCTGGTTTGGTGCCTAGTCTGTTGCCTAGTTTGGTGCCTGGTTTGGTGCCTAGTCTGTTGCCTAGTTTGGTGCCTGGTTTGGTGCCTAGTTGTTGCCTGGAAGAACCCTGTATCATGCCTGGACCCGGATTGTGATTCCCTGATCTGCCCGTCAATCAAATAAATGACTATTTTTTGTATGCGGAACTGCTGTCTCCTGCCATCTCCTTCCTCAACACCAACACATCCAGTGTCACACCTCCCACAACATGGGGTGACCGCCTCGGTCCCTCACAGCCACATATTGTTTTTTTCAGCACAGTCTAGTAGGGGTGTGCAAAAAAATCGATACGGATTCGAATCGCGATTCAAACTCTACCGATTCAGAATCGATTCATAAAATTCCAAGAATCGATTCATATACCCCCCCCCCCTCCCCCCCCCCCCCCCCCCACAACGGTGTTTAAACTATTGTTCTAAAATTAGTTTAGTTCGCCATTCCCATAGATGGCGCCGCGTCTATTAGAAACTCCTTATGCCTGAGCACTCTTTACTTGACATAGGTTAATGAAAGAGTTCAGCAGAAGCGCTGGGGGTAGCCTATAGTCGGCGCAAATGCCAATTTTCGGAGGTCCTTCATTAACGGACCGCGTTAACAGACCGCTGTCAACAGGTTTTGAAAGTGAAAGCAGACGGGTAGGGTCATTCTAAACAACATTTGAGTCAAGTTCAGTGTTGTGCGTGGCAAACTACAGTACCCTCCAGAATTATTGGCACCCTTGGTAAAAGTTGACTAAAAATAGGTATAAAAAATAATCTTTAGGTGATTTATTGTACTCCCACAATGAAAACAATGAGGAAAAATATACCCTGCAAGGCAAGCAAATTTATTCTGAGAAAAAGGAAAATCTCATAAAGAAATAAATATTTTGAACAAAAACAGCTTGCTCACAATTATTGGCACCCCTGAAACATATTATGTACAACATTTAACAGGAGCATGTTCCTATGTAAATGCAACGTTTTAAAGTAAATCAGAGTGTCTGTGAACTTTCAGAAGTAGTTCATGACGTTCTTTTTCACTATGGTATGAAAATGAAGTCACTCAGAGGCTAAATCCTCTAGTCATTTTTCAACATTGGAGAGACAAGAGAATACACTAAATTGAAATAAAAAGAAATTGTGTTGACATTTGTAAGTAAGAGAATGTCTATGGAAACTAGGTATTTTGTTGAAAATGCCTATATTTCCAGTTAAAATGATGACTAAAAGGTTCTAATCATCTGGAAATGTGGCAAACATGCTTGGACAAAGACCCATGGCTATTTTGCTCCCACGCACAGTATGGAGGATGGTATGATAGGCAAAAAAATCCATAAGAACCACTGTTGAGAGTTACAGACAAAGCTATCATCTTGGGGTCACCAAGTCCCCCCCAAAAATCTTCAAAAGTGACCTCACTGCTAATAGATTACTTAGACAGCATGTCAGGTTAAAGCCAGTAGAGTCATTTAATGAACAATGTAAATGGCAGGAGTTACTGAATGGTACCATTACATGTCTGGGAGTGTGGTCTATTGTCAGATGAAAATAAAATTATGCTCTTTTGCTAAAAACACTTAAGGTGTCTTTGGCGTACATAGAAGAATGACTATACCAAAAAGAACCCCATGCCTAATCAGAATTATGGTGGAGGGGCTGTGCTATTGTGGGGCTGTTTTAATTCCTAAAGGCCTTGGGAACCTAATTAAGGTGCATGGCATCATGAACACCAAGAAAAACCTGAACATTTTCAAAGGAAATCAAACAATCTCTGCCAAGGCCCTAAAAGTTGGTCATGATTGGATCATTCATCAGGTCAATGAACCAAAACAAATGCACAGATCTAAACAAATATGGTTTACTGAACACAAAATCAAGCTTCAGACATTGCCATAGCAGTCCCCTGATCTAAACTCCATAGAAAAACAGTGGGATGAGTCAACGAGAAGAATGCACAAGTGTGGACCTAGCAATCTGGACGATCTGGGGAGGTTTTGTAAAGATGAATGGTCTTAAATCCCTTACTTTGTATTCTCAATCTTTATGGGGTGTCAGAGAAAAATATTACATGCTGTTTTATTGACAAAGGGAGGTTTAAGAAGGTATTACAAGTAGGGGTGCCAATAATTGTGAGTGACGTGTTTTTATTAAAAACATTTATTTCTTTATGAGATTTTCCTTTTTCTCAGAATAAATTTGCTTCTCTTGCAGGGTGTATTTTTCCTCATTGTTTTCATTGTGGGAGTACAATAAATCACCTAAAGATTAGTTTTTAGACCTATTTTTAGTCAACTTTTACCAAGGGTGCCAATAATTCTGGAGGGTACTGTATTTGCAGCAAATCGATCTAAAAAGACATAATTTATGCACTTGTGTTTTCATGTGTTGTTTGTCCTGTCGGTATTTTCCGATAATGATAGCAATCTCATGATGCTGCTGATCAATTGAATTACACTTCTGCCGTATAGCCTATTGGCTTACCGTGCTTGACGTTAGCTGTGGCAGACTCACTGATTTTCATAGTTTTAACCACAAAGTCTTTATAGGCGTAGGCTTATTTGAATAGTTTAACATCTTGCCATTTCACGTTAGTCCAGCCCTTCACCTCAGTGAACCAGGCACCCCATGCCATCTAAAAAATATCTCGGGAGGGCTTCAATATTACGTGAGAAAACTTGTGGTGACAGTGCTTAGAGGGAAAAAAAATAACGTTGCCATGCTCGGAAAACGTCAGTATTGTATGTAACATTGAGCTGAAATTTTGTGAAAACAGCCCACTGTAGCATTGTGCAAACATAGTCTTCAAGTTGCTTATTTAAAGGTACAGTCCGCATTTTAATCCTAATTCTCCATTTAGCGTCCACGCTTGTAAAACTAGTGATGTAGCCTACACAATCCTGGCGCAGTGTAAAAGCAGTTAGGGCCTACCATTTTACTTTGGGAGAGGTGTAGGCTAGGATCCACAGTGTTACTTTGACAGGAGAGGGAAATGTGTCATTTGATTCCATTTTCAACTGAAATATCAACAACCTTCAAGCTGCATACTCTTCTATCAGCATCAATATCAGAAGGTTATATCATATGATTTATTATTTTGTAAATTGGCCCAGGTGACAGGGGGCAGGCTACAGTATATAGTATCATTAAGTAGCCTAAATAGAAAATAATGTAGTCAAAATTATAACTTTATGTTGCCCATCCTTATGAGTGGACAGAATGAAAGCAATACATCTTACCCAAATAAGCTTACATTTAGTAGAATTAAACTTATTTAATTTGTTGTGCTTCTTTTCTTTTAAATTGTATGTCTACTGCAATCATATGGGGAAAGTAACTATACTGCGAATCGTTTTCTGAATCGAGAATCGTTTTTGAATCGAAAATCGATTTTGAATCGAATCGTGAGCCTGAAAATCGGAATCGAATCGAATCGTGAAATTCTCTGAATCGTGCACCCCTACAGTCTAGGCTACACAGATCTGCTTCAATAACATGTATAAATACTTGCATTGATTTGATGTAGATTTTTAAATAATAAAAATTTGAAAAGCATACTACACAAATTCTTACATTTTGACGTGTATCTCACCACAGCCCGACATGACTTACATGTTTGTATGTACCTGTAGATTCTTAGTGTCTGCCCTTTTGTTTTTCTAATCAGTATTAGTGTATGAATGATTGTTTTGTTGTAGTGCCATAGTAATATTATTTTAATACATTACTTTTGTCTGTCCTTTTTCTTTCTTACTTTCACTCTGATTTAACAGTTCACACCACCAGAAGATGCATTGTAACCAAGTCCACAAAGACCCCCCCCCCAGTGCAAGCTGAAGGACACAAATGGCGTGAGTTGGTCGTTTTTAGGGTGTAACATGGCAACAGATCATCTTCAGTAGCCTATTATATATTTTTGGAATGCCTTTAAAGAGTAGATGTGATTTAAGCTATAATTAGTTATATTCCACCCTTCTATGTGCTTGTTAACACCATCTTTCAGTGGGACATGACCGTTTGCATTGACGGACTCTTCTAAGAGTTGGTAGTTTTTAGGGTGTAACATGGGGACAGATGATCTTAGGTAGCCTAAATCATATATGTTTTCATTGTGGGAGTACAATTAATCACCAAAAGATTCGTTTTTATACAGGTTTTAGTAAACTTTACCCAAGGGTGCCAATAATTCTAGAGGGTACTGTCGCTATTGCTGTTATTGTTAAGACAAAGTTGTACTCAACACTAAGTTATACTCAATATCGCAGTGCTTCTATATGCACAATACATTTGAATGTTAAACAGCTTGCTGTGGGTTTCACAGCCTTTTACATAGTAGCTGCTAGACTTTTGACAAGGTACTTGGCATTTGTTCATGTGAGTTCTCAAACACTGTCCACTTACCTATGTGGTGCACCCCTCAGCTTTAAGCTTGTACATCTAGTGTTTATGTTAGCTAACTGTATCTTAATGTGGTGCTATCAGAGCAAGATATTAGAAATGGCGTATGATGTACAGGGACTCGTAGTTTATTATGGTATTGCGGTCATTCGGTACAGTTACTACCATTTGCGTTGGCACCTCTGCCATACCAGAACAGTGTTTCGGTGCCCAACCAGTTATAATACATTGATGTGAATGAAGTGCATTCAAAATGAAAAATGGTCAACTCAAGGTGATTCTCTTTCACAGAAAACCTCGGAAGCCAAAGAAGTAGATGAGGGCTTGACTCAGTGACACCCAAGCGAAAAACCCGTTGCAGTAATCCCTACTGGAGATGAATACACCAATAAGTTATCTAAATCATGTTTTGCCATTTTGACCTCCTACCTTATGACTCTACCACTACACATGATTTGTGGAAAGAGGCACGCACACTCTATTAAGTTCTATTTAGTCTTAGACTTATGTGGTAATTTATATATATCACTCATGACAAAGAAGGGGGGGGGGTCTCTTGTAGCCTACTACAGATAGATAGATAGATAGATAGATGGATACTTCATTGATCCCCAAGGGGAAATTCAAGAGGTGAGGTGATACTGAGGTGTATTTACAGTCGGAAGTTGCAGAGCATCTTCAAAAGGATGAAAACCAATACACTCTATAACCTTGAAGGGTTTTGCCAAGATGTGTTCTACTTCGAGTATGCAATAAAATATAGTAATAAACAATAATTGAGTCCATTTTTTTGTCGACACAACAAGTTGGTTTACTTTGATATTTTTCATTAATCAATGGCTATAATAGCATTCATTTAAATGTAGCTTAGAGGTGATCATCTTTCCCATTCTGTCTGATCCAGTCAAATTATTTACATACTATATTAGGCATACAGGTGTGCATGCACGCATGCAACCTTTACGGGCCACTAAAAGAAAATGTTTCCCAGATCAGCTGTATTTCATGATTAAGATTTAGCATAACATTTGTGTGAATGTGTACATTTGTGCGTAGTGTGTATTTGACACTTTAAGATCATTGATTTGACGTAAAGCTAATCGTTAGCGTGAGGACATAGAGTTGTCACAGTTGCTAGCAAAGATTCTAGAATCTTTGGTTGCTAGTGTCTGGAATTCGCTTAGCAACCAGCTAAGCTGCTAACATTAGCAAGTAGCTAACTTTGTAAACACAACCCAGACCAGCGATCGACGTTTATTCGAGCTCGTAATTGCTGTCTGGGTAACCGCTATATTTCTTTTTGTTCATTTAAAACATGTACATTTAAACTATTTATACTTTATTACTCTTCTACTTCTAACGGTATGTATTAACCAGAGCCATACAATCATGCGTAGAACCGATCATGCAAGTGTCGTAAACAATCGAAAAACATGGTGACCTTCTGCGCATGCGCAAGATTACGCGCATGCGCAGTACGGATTTACAGCCAGTCACGGATCGTGTACTGACACCCCCATAAACGCATAGACAGTAAAAGATATGGACAGAGCTATCACGTAGACGGCAGCAGAGACCGAGGAAGCAAATTTCAACGGTTTTTTTAGGTCTTCTTATTCCGTCATAGGTCTCCTGCGCAGGCTCAGATGTCGTACATGTGACGTAGGCACGTAGTCTGACCGAGTCTGACCTATGGCGACGCTTTACTCTCGCTGGACGCATGCGCCTTTAACACTTTAGCATTGACTTTCGAAAAACGTTAATTACTCCGCCGATAAGACAGTTACGAGATTATTATGTCAATTTCACAATGTAGTATGTACCCCGACAATAGAAAATGTTCATATAAAGGCTTAAAACGCTTCAGCTGTAACGTTATTTGATGTCAAAGTGGCGCTTACGCCCCATAGGATTCAATGGAATGGCCAGCTAGCCACGGTCTTCTCGTTAGCATGGCGGCCGCCATACTGTCTACACTCTCAGAACGTTCGCTGCCCCCTTGCATAAACGGCTTCATTTGAGTTCTTCAGAAATCTATGGGTGACGTCACAGACGCTTTGTCCATATTTTTTACAGTCTATGGTGTAGACCTAAGGCTGGCTACTTGAGATTTGCTTCCCAGCATGCATTGCAAGTCAGTTACTACTTCATTTATTGGCTATATTATTAGTTTGAAACACTGTGGGACATTTTAGCTTAGGCTATCCTACTCGGTTGATGTTGTGATCACCGGATATAACCACTGATGTAATCGTTTATTAGGGAAAAAAATACACCGTAGACATGAAAGCATTAGACCTAGTCCGGTTTAAATATCCAGCTGACGTAAATACATGCTATCTGAAAATGGTCGTTGAACTTCGAGAACCATGGAAAGGTAAGTCAATACAATGTAATAACAATTCTAAAGTCAAATGCTAACATCAAATTGTGTGGTTGTTTCACTCCCATAGTCACCATGGTAATAGCAATATCGCGACATTCACAATCAACAGAGAAAAATCTGGTGTTATAAACTGTAACATGTTCGTATTCATTGAACATTTTTCTCTCAACCATTGTGTTTTAACACCCTTTTGCAACGCTAATATAACATAAGTTCTGTGTTTAATATACAGGTTTAACATGTAAAATATACATGTTTTCTGTAAAGGCAATTACTGTATTGCTGTAAATTTTACGGAATTGTTCCGGTAACCACAGCTGCCAGTTTTTTTCCGTAAAAACTACGGATTTTTTTTTACAGTGCAGTAGGACCAAGCTCTCAGCGAAGTTCATAGTTTCACAATAAAAGTCCTTCCAAACAAAGCTGAGTAGTAAACAACATAAGAAATGCAATACTAATAATATAATTGAAAAAGGACGAGGATGTACTGTAGCATCAGTTGTAATCAGTTTGGTTCATAGAATATTTGGAAGACTACACCTTATCTAACACAGTATTGGGGGGCACCACACCCAACTTGCAGGTCATGTTTATTTTTCAAACTGGATAATGGTCTCACCACACCTGCTTGGATCACATTGACCAGGGGCTACGGTTCTGCAGCAGTCAGTTTGAGCAGCAACTTGCACTAATTAGCCCAGCTTACAAAGCGTGATACGAAGCTCATCCGTTTAGGCAATCGAATGTAGAACTTAGGAACGAGATCCTGAATAGATTTATCAGAACCACCCAGTGTTGGTCACTTCTAAGTGTGTGTGTGTGTGTGTGTGTGTGTGTGTGTGTGTGTGTGTGTGTGTGTGTGTGTGTGTGTGTGTGTGTGTGTGTGTAGACATCCGTAAGGAAGAGAGAGGTCTTCTCCAGAAGGCTGGTTATGTGCAGAGTATTAACAATGCTAATCCGGTCATCGTCCCCTCCCTGGCCACCATCCTCATGTTTGTCATTCATACACACCTCGGACTTCCTCTGGACTCCTCCACGGTCAGTCTCTCTCTCTCTCTCTGTCCTCCCTCTCTCTCTGTGTCCTCTCTCTCTCTCTCTCTCTTTCTCCGGATTTTTGTCTGTAAAGGCCATCGCCCACCAGAAGCGTACGCGCCGCGCCGCGCCGCGCCGCGCCGCGCCGCGCTACGCCACGCCACGAAAAAAAATAGAATTCCATTGTTTTCAATGGAGCATCGCCCACTGGAAACGTCTGCCGCGCAGCAGCCGGACAGAGATAGAAAACTATTCTAAAATCCTGCGCGGCAAGCCCAGACCGCCGAACACCGCTGAATGCCGCTTCTGGTGGGCTTTGGGCTTAAGACTCTCCCTTCTCTTTAGCCGTTTTCAGACAGGTTTTGCGCACCGCCGTCACGTCATCCGGCACTAAGCTTCCTTGTACGCCGTTATTAAAAGTATTACGGTTCCCCATTGACTCCCATTGATTCCGATTGACCATTTCGAATGAAAACGTCAATTATGTGCTGAAACAAACGCCGCTGACATATGACAGTAACCATTTCACTATGATAATAACCTACATTTTTGTCCGACATAATACAGCAAGAATTTCTAAATTTTATCGACGCAACGTGGAGAAACTTAAGGGAGAACAAAAACATTACATCCGTGACCCATGTTCAATGGAATTCTCCATTGACCCTGGGTCACGAAAAATGGCAGCCGTTATTTCTTGAATGTCAGAGTAATGACATTCAAAATGGTACCTTAATAATACACCACCATTCATAAAGTAATTTACTTCCTGTGTCATGGTTGCTGTGTCATGCCGCCATCTAGTGGTTAAGGAATATTTCACACCCATTATTATGATATTAAAAGCTGCGCGGTTGAAAATTGGCACAAAGTCGTTTGGGTGATCCATGTGATAAATTGTGTTTTTCTTTTCATACTTCATTACTTTATGAATGGTGGTGTATTATTAAGGTACCATTTTGAATGTCATTACTCTGACATTCAAGAAATAACGGCTGCCATTTTTCGTGACCCAGGGTCAATGGGAAATTCCATTGAACATGGGTCACGGATGTAGCCTAATGTTTTTGTTCTCCCTTAAGTTTCTCCACGTTACGTCGATAAAATTTCGAAATTCTTGCTGTATTATGTCGGACAAAAATGTAGGTTATTATCAAAGTGAAATGGTTACTGTCATATGTCAGCGGCGTTTGTTTCAGCACATAGCCTTTTCATTCGAAATGGTCAATCGGAATCAATGGGAGTCAATGGGGAACCGTAATACTTTTAATAGCGGCGTACAAGGAAGCTTAGTGCCGGATGACGTGACGGCTGTACTGACAAGTGCAGATAATTTCCGCGATTGCTGTTCATATAGCAGCTGTGGCGGCAACATTACAGAAACATGACTAGGTCGGCAGCAGGAAAAGTGCCTATAGTAGATATGCGGACACATGCATTCAGACAAAAAAAACTACCGTAAAATGTCCGTGAACATTATACACGTCTGTCTGAAAGCGGCTTTTGTCATACTCTCTATCTTCTTTCCTTGTCTCTTCATTTCTCTCATCTTTGTCCTTTTTCCCTGTTTTGAGGATAAAGATATCATGTTTAGCTGGGTTTCTTTCCATCTCGTTGGCATATTGTAAGTGCATTTGTTTATCTGTAATGTTTCTTGGTGATTTAAGCCCCCAACGGTGTCTTCCAGGCAGTGCTGCCTGAAAGGCGCTAGGGTTAGGCATGGGTTAAGGTTAGGGTGTGTCATGGTTAGGTTTAGGATTAAGTGCCTTTAAGATGACAGTGGCAGCGCTGCCTGGAAGTCGACGTTGAGGGCTTAAAACACCATCGAGCATCTGTAATTCAAGTTGAATCATACATCATCCAAGCAAGTTCTTCGACACCTCTCTACCTAACAAATGTTGTTTTCACATAAAACAATTTAATGACAATTTCAAACATTCCCAGTCAGGACTTTATGTCAAAAAAATCTTAACGCATATGTCAAATGTTGGATGGAAATCTGATCTGATGCTGTTGAGGGACTGCTGTTGAGTGTGCAGAGGCTGTGAGCAGTGTTGCCAGATTGGGTTGACTGAAATCCGCCCAATCACCCCGCCGCCTTCAGCAAAAAACCGCCCGATGACGTTTTTCTCATAGAGAACCATTGAACTCAAAATGTTATTACCCGCCGACAGCTTATTTCCCCCCGCCGAACGATATTAAAGAAGCCCAATTGGGCGGGCACCCGCCCAATCTGGCAACACTGGCTGTGAGCAGGTTTGTCCATGAATATGTTTTATTCCTCTCCTCTTCTCTATTCTTCTCCTCTGCAGGCCTTCACCATCATTGCCGTCTTTAATTCAATGAATTTCTTTCTGGGCTTTCTGCCGGAGATTGTCAAAAGTGTTGCTGAGGCCGTTGTGTCCCTGGCACGTTTCAAGGTGTGTGTTACATTTCTGTGTATTATATGGTTTGTGTCTATATAATAAAATATAATAATATAATTATATGTGTGTATGTGTATGTATGTATATATATATATATATATAAGTGTGTGTGTGTGTCCTCTTCAGAAGCTATTGTTGCAGCAGAACCCTGAGTCCTATCTGACCCAGAAGAAGGGGCTGGGAGCGGCTCTGGTGATGGAGAACGCCTCCTTCTCCTGGAAGTCACCTGACAGCTCATCTGAGACCACACACGAAAACACACACGAAAACACACACGAAAACACACACGAAAAGTCAAAGAACAAACCCACCCTCAGCAACATCAGCTTCTCCCTGCGCAAGGTCTGTGTCTGTGTCTGTAATGTGTGTGTAGTTATGTGAGTATTTATGTAATCTAGATTATGATTGCAATTGTTACATAACTAACTGACTTTGGTGGGTAGAGTGTTAGAAATCTATACTCAAGTAGAAGTACAATTAAGGGCTGTTCACACCAACAACAATAACTATAACGATATCTATTATAGCATAACGATAAAAGCGTTCACACTGACCAACGATAAGAAAGTCTCTCCTCGTGTCAATAAATGTGATGGCTAAAATGTGATGGGTTCTGATTGGCTGTTAGCTTTTTAGCATTCTCAAAATCGCTCTGAAAGTGATCCCCAATGATATCGTTCGTCATGTCGTTCTTGGAGATGCTTCTGCCTCTCTCTCCCTGCCGATTTGTGGTATATCAATGGAATATGAAGAGTACATGCTCAGTGACCTCAGTAGCATTGTGTTGTGTGATAATACTGCTCATAAATGATCTCCCATTTTCCAGGGAAACTTGCTGGGAGTTTGTGGAAATGTGGGCTGTGGAAAAACATCTGTCATATCCAGCATCTTAGAGCAGGTAAACACACATGCAGTAGATCACAAACATGTGCAATACATACAATACAATATATACCCCAAACATGTCCAGCATGAAAAAAAAAACATTGCATAAATATACAAAGATACAGCATATTTTAATACAGATCATCGTGTGTGTGTGTGTGTGTGTGTGTGTGTGTGTGTGTGTGTGTGTGTGTGTCTTTAGATGCACCTGCTGAAGGGTTCAGTGATGGCGGACGGGGCGTTTGCCTACGTTTCCCATAAAGTTCCCTTGGCCTTTGGAATTAAAATAGCCCCACATCATCACATACCCTTCACCATAGATAGAGATTGGCATGGTGCTTTTTACAGTTAGCCAATTAGCCTGTTTGATGCTCATTGAGCTCAATGCAAATTAAACAGGCTAATAGGCTAACTGGAAAAAGCACCATGCCAATCTCTATCTATGGTGAAGAGTATGTGATGATGTGGGGCTATTTTAATTCCAAAGGCCAAGGGAACTTTATCAGGATGCATATTATCCTGGATCCATGAAATAGCTAGCCTTTAAAAATAAAAACATATAAAAACTCCTCCTGCTCCTATGGGAATTTAACATAGGGGTTGAATACTTATGCAACCTGTATTTAAGGAAGAACATTTATCTATTTACGATACATTCTTCAATCACAAAGAAAATTAGTGTCCTTAGCGGTTTGATTTTTACTCATTTTTTGAATTAAGGCATTACAATCAATTCTGAAAAGATGATTTTATATTCCTCTTTTTAGTCAACTTTAGCATGGGTGTGAATACTTACTATACCCACTGTATTTCAATACTGTGTGGTTTTGGACAATTTCCAAGAGCTCCCCCTACAGCTTTAACTTCTATATTGTACGATACACCTCAATCGGTCAGTCTGCCGTTACCTCTTTCCCTGTTTCTCCAACAACGGTTTACTCACTTTACACTATGCTTCTTAAAGGGATATTCCGCCATTTTTGGAAATAAGCTAATTTTCCACCTTCCCTCGAGCAAAACAATTGACATTTACCTTTTTCCCATTCATCCAGCCATTTTGTGAGTCTGGCGATACAACTTTTAGCTTCAGCCTAGCAAACATGCTAGCATCATGTTTAAAAGTGACTAAGATTTCCGGTAATTTCCCCATTTAAAACGTGTCTCTTCTCAAGTTAGAAAGTGCAATAAGACCAACTGAAAATGAAACCTGGCGTTTTTCTAGGCTGATTTGACATGGAACTACACTCTCATCTGGCGTAATAATCAAGTACCATGGGCGCAGTTATATCAGGCACTACTTCTGCTTGTTGTCTATGGGGACTATTTTCAGATGCTGCGTGATATCACTGCGCCTATGGTACGTTTGCAACTTGCCTTGATTGCCTTCAATATTTTGTCACTCTGTGTGTGTGTGTTTATTTATCTCTGCTCAGATTGGTGAGCGTGGACTGAACCTGTCGGGCGGTCAGAAGCAGCGGATCAGTCTGGCCCGAGCGCTCTACTCAAACCGGGACATCTACCTGCTGGATGACCCATTGTCAGCATTGGACTCTCATGTTGGCAAACACATCTTCAAGGAGTGTGTTAAAAAGGCCCTGAAGGGCAAATCGGTCATCCTGGTCACTCACCAGTTACAGGTAACAGTGTCTTGGAGTGAAGTATATATACTATACTATAACAGCTTCAACTCTCCTGGGAAGGCCTTCCACAAGGTTTAGAAGTGTGTTCATGGGAATTTTTAACCATTCTTTCAGAAGTGCATTTGTGTGGTCACACACTGATGTTGGACTCATCCTCTTGTATCCCCCCCTCTCCTCTCCTCTCTTCCCTCTCCTCTCCCACCCTCCCCCCGCTGGTGTAGTACCTGGAGTTCTGTGATGATGTGCTGCTTCTTGAGGATGGTGAGATTAAGGAGGCGGGGACACACACGTCTCTGATGAAGGCTCAGGGCCGCTACGCTCAGCTCATCAACAACTTCCAGCTGGAGCAGACGAACGTACGTCACAAACACACAACACACTCACCCTCTTCCCTTGCTCTGGATAGAACATCACCCTGAATAAAACCAAACACACAACACACTCACACTCACCCTCACCCTCATTCTGGATAGATCATCACCCTGCATAGAATCAAACACACAACACCCTCACTCTCACTCTGGATAGAACATCACCCTGGATAAAACCATATTTATAGTCCAAATGAGTGTTGAGACCAAAGTCTCTGCTATTTTGTCACAGAGCTGTTCACATACATAAAAAAAAAATGTATGTGTCTTGTCGCATACTGTGACTGGATATCAGCTTAAAATTCTACCCGAATTTCATGGCGACATATTGTTTGGCACAAACTTGCATTGCAGACCACTCAAAAAACGTTCATCTGATACGGCTTCAGAACAAATTGAGTTCGGGGCCTCCAGCAGATCCAGATTGTTCCACTTGTTCCAGAGGTGCTGCAGGGGTCAGTCTTGGGACCCATTTTATTTAGCTTATACATGCTCCCCCTTGGTCAAATTTTCCTGAAACATGGTGTATCTTTCCACTTCTATGCAGACGATACACAGATTTACCTTCCACTTAGACCCTCAGATCCTATAGGCTTAGCTCACTGAATGACTGCCTTAGTGATGTCAAAAACTGGATGTCAAATAACTTTCTCCAGCTAAATTCTAACAAAACAGAGATCCTAGTCATTGGGTCCCAGCACATGGCGAATCAAATTTTGCCATTTTTAGGTCCTCTACAGGATAGAGTCAAGCCTGTTGCAAAAAATCTTGGCATCTGGTTTGATGGCAATCTACATTTTTAACATCATATTAGAAAACTTGTGCAATCTTGTTTTTACCAACTTAGGAATATCTCCAAAATAAGACATATCTTTACTTTCAGAGACGCAGAAACCATCATACATGCTTTTATCTCCTCACGCCTGGATTATTGTAACAGTCTTTTCACATGCCTCACTCAAAAGTCCTTACCCAGATAGCAAAACTGCACTGGGACGGAACTGGGCCACATGTACCACAACATTCGGCACGGATCTTTATAATGGACCTGATCCGGCGTCCAAACGCACATCGGTCCAAAATTGTTTTGGATCTGTTTGACGGATTTGCGGCAGATATGAACTTGCACTCGTCCAGGTCCGTCCCAGATAGCAAAACACACCTACCACGCCATCCGGCACGGATCTGAATAGTGGACCTGATCCGACGTCCAAACGCACATCGGTCCAAAATGGTTTTGGATCCGTTTAACTGATCTGGTGGCAATAAGGGCTGAGACTGCTCCCAACAAACAAGATAACGTCCCGGCGATGATTCAGAGCTTTTTAAAAAACGTATTTTGTCACTGCGACGTAAAAAGAGGAAAATTCGAATTTCAACCCAACTACCTGTTCACCGTTTAGCATTTGCACCATGGAGATTACCCAAGTCAAGCTGTCACGAAGCGTGTGGTGTTATGTGAGTGAAACAGCTGTCAACGTTGTTAAGCAGTAATTGGCATGCAGTAATGATTTGCAATTAGGCTTACCGTCTAGTATTTCATTTCACACACTTATTTATCTTACCTGTGGGTGCGGCTTGGAGATTGATGATCACGTCCAGATGAATAATAATTAGATTAGTTAGCTGGATATTTATACCAGGTTAGGTCTAATACTTTCACGACTACGGTGTATTTCCCCACTAATAAATTACTAAGTCAATGGTCATATCTGGTAATGTTGTTGTTCAAAACATCAGTGGAGTAGGTTAGCCTATAAGCTAAAATATCCCAACCACATTGTTTCAAAATTCAAAACTAATATTTGCAATGCATGCTGGGAAGCAGACAAAGCAAACAAACAAGCAAACAAAGTAGGCCTACACAAAACATAATCAAAGTTATCAGAGAATGTCTAGGTTATATTTTATATCTAAACCATGAGGTTTATAAAGTAAAAAAATTGTGATAAGCATCCTTAATTCTTCTGCAAAGTTTTTTTATAGTGGTGACCAGTTGGGGATGTTGTGAATGTCTGCTTAAAGTCATATGTGATATGGGACCTGCATTGCAGATCCGTACCACACACAAGAAGCGGACCCATACCACACATAAGAGGCGGAACCGCATTGCAGATCCGTACCACACACAATAGGGCTCGGGCACATGACTTGCATTCTAGGAATATTGCCGCCATGTTGGTAGCGCACTGAACGTGATGTCCATTCATTCAGATGCAGAAGACAAGAAGCAGAAATTTAATATTAGCTGTGCTGTGCCCGCAAAGTTTTCACGTCATGATCCCGAGCCCTATAAGCGGACCCGTACCACACATAAGAGGCGGAACTGTATTGCAGATCCGTACCACACACAGTAAGCGAACCCGTACAGGTCCGCTTCTTGTGTGTTGTACGGATCTGCAATACGGGTCCGCTTATTGTGTGTGGTACGGGTCTGCTTCTTGTGTGTGGCAGAGCCATAGAGAGAGCAGAGAGAGTTGCGACACGCTTTGATGTCGCCGCAACGCGATCAAAAGTTCCAAAAAACCTGCGCTGAATGGCTGAATTCCAGGAGGGTGGGATGTACTTCTAGATGCTGGAAGGTGTAATAAATTAACTCATTAACTACTGACCAAGAGATTGGCTGTAAATAGTTCCAAAAGTCATATAAAGAGGAAATAGCCTGGAAAAAGCACTGCCATTTTTTCCTACGGAGGTCTATGGGAGTGTCGCCACTCTGTTTTATCTACCGCTCTGTTGTGTGGTATACGGATCTGCAATTCATGGGTTTCATCAGGTCCCTTTCCACAGGTGTATAAAATGAAGCACCTTGATTATCAATGCAGACTGCATGGTGATTGATACACCTGTGCAAAGGGACCTGATGAAACCCATGAATACGGGTCTGCCTCTTGTGTGTGGTACGGGTCTGCTTCTTGTGTGTGGTACGGATCTGCAATACGGGTCCTTTTATTGTGTGTGTGTGGCACGGGTCCTCTTATTCTGTGTTGTACGGATCTGCAATACGGGTCCGCCTCTTGTGTGTGGTACGGGTCCACTTCTTGTGTGTGGTACGGATCTGCAATATGATTCCGTTTATTGTGTGTGACACGGGTCCGCTTATTCTGTGTTGTACGGATCTGCAATACGGGTCCGCTTATTGTGTGTGGGCCACATCTGGCCCACAGTCAGATACCGTAGGTCCGCTACATACGGATCTAAAGGCTTTCATGCGGATCCGGCCCAAAGGAAATTGCTATCTGGGTACACAGCCTTCAAATAGTCCAAAACTCTGCTGCCAGCCTCCTAAATAAAACTAGACGGTACGAACACATCACTCCTGTTTTAGCATCACTTCACTGGCTCCCAATATGCTGGAGAATTGATTTTAAATTGTTGCTTGTTACATTTAAAGCTCTTCATGGCCTTTCCCTGGTTACATTTCTGATATGCTAGTGCCCTATAGCCCTACACGAGCAATAAGGTCTGCTGGCAAAGGTTTATTGACCATTCCTGAGTCACGGCTTGCAACTAAAGGGGACAGATCTTTTTCTGTGTTAGCCCCAAAGCTTTGGAATGCACTGCCTGAGCAAATAAGGTTAGCTGATACTGTTCCATCTTTTAAGTCCCTCCTTAAAACTCACCTGTACCGTAAAGCTTTTAAGGAGTTTATTTAAGTTTAATTTTTGTTTTTGTCTTGGTTTGGTTTTGTTTTGTTTTGCCTTGTGTAGTGTTTTGATTATTGCAGTTTTTTCTGTTGTTCATTAAAAAAAAAAAAATCTTTATTCTTGCCAATGTTGTTATGGTATTATTTGTATTGTTTTTAGTCACTTCATTTTTGTGTTATTTTTTGTTCTGTTTATTATTTCATATGTAAAGCACTTTGAAACTATGTTTAGAAAAGCGCTCTATAAATAAAGATTATTATTATTATTATGACGGTCGAATGTAGAGGGGAGGGTGATTAGCAACAAACGTGTGTCGGATACATTTGCAGGCGTAACGTCAGTCACACTCGGCGCCAAGCCACACCATTTTCACAAGGGCGTATTTTCAGACTCTGGATTGAACATTCATTCTGGAGAGAACAGTGTAACTCTGGATAGAGCATCACTCTGCATAGAGCACCCTAACTCTGAATATAACACTCTTTGCAGTGCTCACTTACATTCGACTGCGAATGTTTGCCTTCAGCAATTTGAATGCAAATGACTTGTCATTCAGTGCCACTACTTCTGGTTTTTGATGTACGTAGCACAGATTTTAAAGAGTGTCTCTTTCTATTTGTGTGTTTCTGACTGGTTGATTTCTCTTCATCATGGCTGTGTGTCTCTAATTGGTATATCTTATCTGATATGTTCTGTAAAGGAGAAGAATGTGAAATTGCAAGCAAAACCTCCGTCAGCTGCAGGCAAAAACACAAGCAATGGAGTAATCAACCCAGGTATGTTACACCACCACCTCAGAATTCTTTATAGAGCTCTCAAGCCTTGGGTCGTAGTGGTATATTGCTCTTTAGAGTTGTCTGGAGTCTTGCAGAGCTGTATGTAGCTGTCTGCAGACCTACAGAACTTTCCATAGCTCTCTGTCTAGTCCACACACACACACAGACACACACACACACACACACACACACACACACACACACACACACACACACAGACGCACACACTCAACTACATTTACACACATACACCCTCAAATACACACACACACACTCTAGTTCTAGCGCTAGCTCTCTGTAGTGTAGTCTCACAGAGCTGTCTGTAGTGGTGTGTTGCTTTACAGCACTATCTGTAGCCTCTTTCTTGATCATTTTTCAGCGTTTGACATGTCGGATGAAGTGGAGGAGGGAGAAGATGCTGGACATACCCCTGCTAAGACAGGTAGAGTGTCTGATCCTCCTTAAACCTTAAAGTCGATGGAATTTTGTGATGTGGTGTGTGTATGTTAGCCTAGAAATGTAGACGCCTATAGCGGCAGCAAATCTAATTTGCTGGGGTAGTCTAGCAACTCTCCGTTTGGTTCGGTGATCGCTGCCAAAGCCCAGCCCCCAAGTCAATCACATCGTGTATAGAGTCGGTGGGCGGGCTTAACATAATGATGACTGACATGTGACAAGAAGTTGTGACCGAACCTGCTACTTGAAAACAAGAAGATGATTCGTTTAGCACTATCCTATTAGGTGGAAAGGGAATTTGAAAGACAACCTAGGCTATGTGTATGTGTATGTGTGTGTGTGTGTGTGTGTGTGTGTGTGTGTGTGTGTGTGTGTGTGTGCGCACGCTGAAATAGTAATAAGTTGATATAGAAGTTGAGGTACTTGTGTGTGTGTATGTGTTTGTGTGAGCAGATTCGGAGAACCAGCTGGTCAAACAGGAAGTCACTCAGGAGGGATCAGTGACATGGCGGATATACCACCAGTACTGCAAAGCTGCAGGAGGTCAGACACACACACACACACACACACACACATACTCACACAGACTCAGACACATCAACTAGTGGTCCCAGTTTACCTTCTCAGAAAAACATCACCAGTGCTCTTACAGCTTTTGTACCGTGTTTAAATCCTAACATTCACTTTGAGAAGTTCCCACTCAAACATTATGCTGAATAAAGCCCTGGCCAGGGGTCTCAGACCCAATCATAGGACCAGGGGAGAATCGATGGGAACCGGGACTAGCTTTCCAATTCTCCCGGAATCGTTCAAAAGTTTAAATTTCAATTCCTAGTATCGATTCCCAGTCCGCGAACCGGAAGAAGAAGCCACTAAACACCAACGAAGAAGATGTTTGCATAACCGAGCTAGGCAACAAGAAGACGATTTATATTGTAGTTGAAAACAGCCCTGTGAGAAATGGTAAATGTCATTCAGAAAGACCGTTGGTTAGCTAGCTCATTTAAAATATCCAAACTTTTTTGACCCTGCCTTTTACAAGAATCGGAATCGAGAATTGTTAGGAACCGGAATCGAAACAAGGAATCGAAATCGGAATCGGAATCGTTCAAATTCAAACGATACCCAACCCTAATGCTATGGGACCCCTGGAGTAAGAGCAATGTGATTACTGTGATCAAATGAAATCCACAAGGCAATGAAATGATCTATTAGGGTTAGTCTCTGCTGCTTTTTTTTATGTGTGTGTGTGTGTGTGTGTGTGTGTGTGTGTGCGCGCTTCCAGGTTATATCCTTCTCTCCTTCATCATGCTGATATTTGTTTTGCTGGTGGGGACGACAGCCTTCAGCAACTGGTGGCTAAGCTACTGGATGGAACAAGGATCAGGGGTACGCACGCTCTCTCTCTTTCTCTCTCTCTCTCTCTCTCACACACACACACTCGCACACACACTCACTCAGATGCACTCAGGGCAAATAAACACATATTCGGGCCCTGGATGGGTGGGGTCATGATCACGTATGTAGGCTATGTCTTTTTTTAATTATTATTATTATTATTATTATTATTATTATTCATTACAATTGAGAGGCCTCATCTCAACATAGCCCAAACATGCAGAAGAAGACCTGTGGGGTATCCTATGAAGCAAGTCAGACATCTCTTGGCTATCTACACATATCGAGGCTACACAAACCCTTAACTTGGGGTATTAAGTTAAGTGGCACTACGATAGCAGATATGTGATACATTTGTAAAACTAGGCCTTCAGCTCAGATCTGTGTGCGCTCTCGGTGTTCGGATGACCTATCATGAAACATGGAAATTTATGGAATCTCCATGGAAACATGGAGATTATTTTGTTTTTCAAGATAATTGATTAGTCAGTAGTCAGTAGGATTGGTCAGTAGGCGGTTACACAATTTGAAGATAGATAGATAGATAGATAGATACTTTATTGATCCCCAAGGGGAAATTCAAGGAAATTAGCACATAACCTGCTCCCGAGCAGGTTTGGTTGGCAGATTAAGACACAATGGTGATAGAGTGACACTAAAACAGAGCCACTTTGGTATGACGACATACCCTGGCTTTGAGTGCAACTTGCCTCGCTATCCCACCAATCGAGCTTTGTAGGATACCCCACAGGCCTTTCTCATAATATCAGTGTAGCCTACATTAGAATAACTTTAAAAGGAAATGTAGCTGCAAGCGACAATGAGGGGCCAAGCAGATAGCATTTAGTCGCCATGGCAACTCCAGCCTGTTACATCAGACATATGGCCTGTCAGAGCAAGTTTCATGTCTAGCAACCAAATATTGCCTGAAATATAAGATCACTTTCTGTTTGGCAGCGTCAAAGCGGATTTTGATAGGCTGTGTTGGGCGAACGCTTGTAAATATGGCTTAAAAAACAAGAGTTATCTAAGGCTCAGTCTGAACAATATTAAAAGACGTGATACCTGAAGAGTTGTTGAGATATGAGCTCACTTCCTGTTTGCCAGCTTTACCACCAATTTTGATTGGCTGCTGTGGTTGAACGGTTTAAGTTATCACTAGAAGACTTGGCCAGAAGATCATGTGTGTTGAGATATGTGCAGATTGGACACATTTTGTGACCTGTAAAAATGTTTTGGTGTTTTTGATTAAATGCAATATGGCAGCCGAATCAATAATGGTGATAGGTAATAGACCTGTTGGAAGAAAGTAATAGTCCTTCCGCGTGTTGGTTAAGGGGGGAAGACGGACACCAAGTTTTGAGTTAATAAAAGACGGTTTACTGGTTACAAGACAGAATTACAGCAATCACAATGGGTTGCTGAGGAAGTTCCTGCAGCTCACAGTCTCAGCTTAGGTTTTATCCTTGGCTGTTATCAGTTACTGGCCTATAGGGGCCCTTGCATACATTGTTGCCACCTGGGTTGATTCCCAGAGTGTCAGCGCCTCAGAGTTAGTGACATTCTGTTAGAGCACAATGTTAAAGAACTATTCTAAGACATATTATTCCTACAGACCTCTGAAGTTTGCCTACAAAAAAGCTACCATCTTTGTCCAAATAAGGAGATCCGGTATCTTGAGATTTGGGGGGCTGGGTTGGCAGCAGGCTACAGTGCTCGTACCATATACGGGTCTGAGTACCCTGTAAGAATAATATGTCTTACAATACACTAATTCAGCGAAACACAGAAGTAACACAGCGTCGCCATTACTGCGTGGCTGGCTGCTAAGAATTTAGCCCGTTGGTTCCATAGGCGGCTGTTGCAGTGGTTAGCTGTCATTAATACACGTCTTAATACCTTATGTTGTTAATAAATTACCTTCATCTGTAAGTTTTGGCCACAGTCTGACATCATTTATCCAATGATCCCTTTCACCTGACATTTTATTTCATGAGCAGGATCTCTTGTTAGACATTCTCTGACAGGATGCTTTAATTGAAAAGCACAGGCAAGTGTCACTCGTCACACTCACAGGCACGCAGTAATGGCGATATTCAAGATGGCAGCGCCCATAAAGTTCGCGCTGGATTAGTGTATAGTTATTCGACCTGGACTCTAGACTCTAGACACTGGACTCTGGACAGGTCTCAGCCCAGGTGGCAACAATGAGGCCTCATCAAAGTTCACATTTGAACCCACATAGAACATGTGCAGCAGTTCAAACATCACTTGTGCAGCAGTTCAAACATCACTTACGGAAATACAAGCCCAAGTTCGCGCATTAACAATACAACTATTCTTTCCAATAGCAATCAAATTCTCAGTTTGTTAAATTCGGTTTTCTATCAGTCTTTTTTTTTTTTTATCCAAGGAACTGAAAAGTATTACTTGTCATAGAAGTGTAGAAACTCAAAAACTGTCTGCAAGTGGATCCTTTTTTCAAACAGAACACATGATAATTACATAATGCTTCCTTATTGAAGCACTATTCATTCAAGATCCAATTCTGAACACATTTTTGTCATTTAAACAACTCGACTTGAAAAACGTCAGTTAAAACGGCCCACTTATTTAAAAAAAATATCGGGTTTAAATCGGGCTTAGGCTTATAATTACAGTTAATGGGACAGTCCAGTCCAAACTCGAACAGTATGTGCACTGGCTCGGGTAAGGTCGGGTGGATTCTAAGCTTTATTCCACATACACTCTTCTTTAAACACACACACTCACATGCGCTTTGCAGCATGTCTACTTTAACTTGGTTAGGTAACTTGGTTTCGACTCATGTCTGTTTTATGTTGTAGAACTGGGCGAACTTCACTCTTCAGGGAGCCTCTACAGGAGACGTCTCCCTTAATCCCGACCTGCACTTTTACCAGATGGTCTACGGCCTCACTGCGGTTGCCATGGTAATCTTTTGCCTCATCAAAGGCTACTCCTTCACCAAGGTGACGCTAGGTGCATCCTCCAAGCTCCATGACACAATGTTTCATAAGGTAAGACATCACTCACTCACACACACACACACACACACACACACACACACACACACACACACACACACACACACACACACACACACACACACACACACACACACACACACACACACACACACACACACAGCCCCTAACGTCCTTGTCTCCTGCAGATCCTCTTCAGTCCGATGAGCTTCTTTGATACCACGCCCACGGGCCGCATGGTGAACCGGTTCTCCAAGGACCAGGATGAGCTGGACACAGCTCTGCCCTTCCACATGGACAACTTGCTGCAGTTCGGCCTCATGATCACCTTCATCATCATCATCATCTCCTCCGCCTTCCCCTTCATGGTCATTGCCATGGCCGTGTTTGGACTTTTCTGCGCACTCCTCTCCTAGTCAGTGTGTTTTTGTGTCGTGTTTGTGCATGTGCTTTTGTGTGTGTCTTTGTATCACAGTCCTAGAGTCCTGTATTAGAGTCCTAGTCCTTTTGTTTAAAAGTCCTCTGGTCATTGTGTGTGTGTGTGTGTGTGTGTGTGTGTGTGTGTGTGTGTGTGTGTGTGTGTGTGTGTGTGTGTGTGTGTGTGTGTGTGTGTGTGTGTGTGTGTGTGTGTGTGTGTGTGTGTGTGTGTGTGTGTGTGTGTGTGTGTGTGTGTGTGTGTGTGTGTGTGTGTTTGTTTGTTTGTATGAGTTTTGATCTGTGTGACTGTGTCATCCAAACTCACGTTGTACACTGAAGGAGTCCTCTTTCCTTGTGTGTGTGTGTGTGTTTGTATGAGTTTTAATCTGTGTGACTGTCTGTCATCCAAACTCAAGTTGTACACTGAAGGAGTCCTCTCTGTCCTTTTGTGTGTGTGTGTGTGTGTGTGTGTGTGTGTGTGTGTGTGTGTGTGTGTGTGTGTGTGTGTGTGTGTGTGTGTGTGTGTGTGTGTGTGTGTGTGTGTGTGTGTGTGTGTGTGTGTGTGTGTGTGTGTGTGTGTGTGTGTGTGTGTGTGTGTGTGTGTGTGTGTGTGTGTGTTTTGATCTGTGTGACTGTCTGTCATCCAAACTCACGTTGTACACTGAAAGACTCTTCTGTCGTGTGTGTGTGTGTGTTTGTGTGTGTGTGTGTGTGTGTGTGTGTGTGTGTGTGTGTGTGTTTGGGTTTCACAGTATGTCCCAGCGGACCATCCGTGAAATGAAGCGTTTGGAGAACGTGAGTCGCTCACCGTGGATCTCTCTCACTACCTCAGTCATCCAAGGCCTCAGTACTGTACACGCTTACGACAAGAGAGAGCAGTACATCAACCAGTAACAACACACACACACACACACACACACACACACGAGCAGAACTTCAAGTAGCATGTTCCAAAAGAGACACAGACTAAGTGTGTGTGTGTGTTTGCATTTATGTGCATTTGATACTGTGTGTGTGTGTGTGTGTGTGTGTGTGTGTGTGTGTTTGTGTAACAGATTCAATCACGTAATGGACACCAACTCTAACCATCTCCTGCTGTTTTACTGTGGAGTACGCTGGCTGATTTTCTGGTTGAGTGCAATGTCTTCCACAGCCATCCTGATGGTGGCGCTGTTCGTTGTACTCAGTAGCTCAGACACCATCAGCCCCTCCATGAAGGGCCTTGTCCTGTCCTACACCATAGATGTGAGCAGTACTCTGTCAATACTGTATGCGATACTAACATTACAGTCAATATGCACAATATTTAAAAAGGAAATAAATTCAAAGTAACACGTACTAACATTACTTAAAGCGTAACTCTCGCCAACACGCAACTTACGGTGTTTTTGTGAATGTACCCGAATGTACTTTCGGTTTAAAAGCATAATTGAGTCGGACACGCCCCTTTTAAGCTTGTTGTCCTTTTTGGGTCAAATGGCCATTTGATTGGAAATTGTAGGGGCACTACTGTTTTGTCAAAATCACTTTTTTCACTATACAGTAATTTCCCGCATATAAGCCGCATTGTGTATAAGCAGGACAGTGTTTTACGCTAGTCAAAATCAATGTATAAGCTGTGGCTAATAGTTGGGAAATTACGGTATTCACTTCATCTCATCTCTCCCTTCTATCCCTTCTCTATCTCCATATCATCTCTCTCTCCGTCTCATCTCTCTCTCTCCATCTGTCTCCTCCAGCTCACTACAATGCTGCAGTATTTCTTTAGGATTTTATCAGAAGTGGAAGCCAGATTTACCTCCGTTGAGCGCCTGATGGAATACATCACGGTAACACTCTCCTTCCGTGAAAATGTGGTACCAAAAGAAACAGTGCACATCACTGTTCACCTTAGGTGTTAGGATAACATAGCATTGACTGCATGTTCTTTGTGCTTCACAGAATAATCATAATGCTTAATTTCCTTGTGTTTGTCTGTGTGCATGCATGCAGATGTATTTGGAGGGTTGTGTGTCAGACGCTCCTAAGCAAGTGGGGGGGGGGGGGGGGGGGGTTTAACACTCCTAATTAATGTGTGTGTATGTGTTATGACTTAAGACTACAACTAAAGCGGGAGGTGAGAGGTTTGATTGAACAAATAATGTTTTTATGAACTCAATGACAAACAGAGAGTGTAAGGTGGTTCCAAGTCAGTCATCAGAAATGCATGGGTATTGTTGGGTTTAGAAGGGGTTTTAGCTGTGTTCACATGTCCAAAACCCAAAGTATGAATGGCAGCCCTCTTAAAGGGATAGTTCGGGTTTTAAGACACGAAGTTATATGGATTCCCTGTCAGCAATGTTGTGCATCAGCAATGACTTACCCCCCGACAGCGTCCTGTGAGCCGAGATCCAGCCGGTTTTTGATGCTGAAGAAAGTAGTCCGGCAAGTTTCTGGGGTCACGAAAGTAAAGTGTTTTTCTTCTCAAAACCATACGTGTTCAAAAGAGTGATATATTTGCACCACAAAAACGTTGTCCAGGAAAAATTCAAACCTCGTTATCACTGCACTATTTTTCTCGATTCCTATCACTGCGCGCTACTGACAGCTGGCCAACGTTTTTGTGGTGCAAATATATCACTCTTTTGAACGCATATGGTTTTGAGAAGAAAAACACTTTACTTTCGTGACCCCAGAAACTTGCCGGACTACTTTCTTCAGCATCAAAAACGATCAAAAACCGGCTGGATCTCGGCTCACAGGACGCTGTCGGGGGGTAAGTCAGTGCTGATGCACAACGTTGCTGACAGGGAACCCATATAACTTTGTGTCTTAAAACCCGAACTATCCCTTTAACTGCAGCTGATCAGCTTCTGAAAACACCGCCTACTGACACAAATAGACAAACCCACAGAAACTGACCAGAAAGTCAAGTGGGTGTAACTGTGTGTGTGTGTGTGTGTGTAGGGTTGTGTGTCGGAGGCTCCTCGGCGGATACAGGGAGTTCACATTCCAGAGGGTTGGCCCCATCAAGGTTCCATCACCTTCAAGGACTACAACATGCGTTACCGGGACAACACACCCATTGTGCTCAACAGCCTGTGCATCACCATCAAGCCCAAAGAGAAGCTCGGCATTGTGGGAAGGACTGGATCTGGTACAATTTACCAACAAATTGGAAGCGCACACACACAATGTCCCTCTCACACTCACTTTGGAAAAGCTGTTCAAACACGGACTAACAAACACTGCAAACCTTCCAATTAGGTTTCCCTTATAAGACCATTCAATCTTTTACTATTACATTAACACACAGGATTCGGTGTTAAAATCCAAGGTAAAAAAACATATTAATAATAATAGGGCCCAAAAATGCAATAGAGTAACCGTTAAGTAGTATGTACAGTATGTACATTTGCAAATAAATAGACATGGTTGGGGTAGAGTAACGCAATTGTCGGGGGGGGGAGGGTGGGAATAGTGCAATGTCAGTATAGACTGAGGTTTAACATTAAATATAAATATAGTGCAAGGGAGTTTGGGGGGGGGGGGTCTTCTTGAGGTTAAGCTCCAGGTGGTTCTGACTGCACTACTGGACCAGCTGCTCCACCTCCTGCCTGTGAGCAGACTCACCACCGTCCTGGAGCAAGCTTCAGGAGTTTTACAGATGGGCTCTTTTAGATGCAGTCATTAGTGTGTAGAGGAAGAAGAGCAGCAGGGAAAGGACTGGACACACCCCTGTGGGGCGCCTGTACTGTTGGACCGGGTTTTGGATGAGATGCTCCCCAGTCTGACATGCTGCTGCCTGTCAGTCAGAAAGCTGATGATCCACTGACAGGTTGTGGCGGGCACTGATAACTGGGTGAGCTTCTGATGTAGGAGTTCAGGCATGATGGTGTTGAACGCTGAGCTGAAGTCCACAAACAGGATCTTGGCATACGTCCTTTGGGAGTCGAGGTGACGCAGGATGAATTGCATATGGTATGGGCATATGGTTGAGTGTGTGATGCAGTTTTGTGTGCGTGTGTTTGCTCGTAGGCAAGTCATCTTTGGGCGTGGCGCTGTTCCGCCTGTCTGAGCCAGCAGGGGGCACTGTGCTGATAGATGAGGTGAACACCAGTTCCATCGGCCTGCAGGACCTCAGGAGTCAGCTGTCCGTCATCCCACAGGACCCAGTGCTCTTCATAGGAACAGTCAGGTAGGACACACACACACACATACACAAGCTGTCATCACATGGAACCCAGCGCTCTTCATAGGAACAGTCAGTTAATGCACACACAAGCTCACATCTTCTCTGCTCTTCACCCTATCTGTGTGTGTGTGTGTGCGTGTGCATGTTTGTCCTGCAGATATAACCTGGACCCGTTTGATAAGCACAGCGATGGGGAGATCTGGCAAGCTCTGGAGAAGTGCTATATGAAACGCACAGTATGTCTATTGTACACTGATTTATTTGTGGCAGCCACCACGTGATGATTTCTGATTTTTACTACTTAAAGTAGATCTACTGCACATATTCTCACAGTCTCTCTCTCATTAACAACTGTGCATTGGATAACAGATAAAGGAAAGCTTAAGTGTGTGTGTGTGTGTGTGTGTGTGTGTGTGTGTGTGCGTGTGTGTGTGTTTGTCAGATCTCACAACTCCCTGAATGTCTGGAAGCTCTGGTGGTGGAAACTGGACAGAACTTCTCAGTGGGGGAGAGACAGCTGCTGTGTATGACCAGAGCACTGCTGAGGAACTCTAGAGTAAGAACACACACACACACACACAATGGAAGAAAGACTGTTTCTGTGTCAGAGCACTGCTGAGGAACTCGAGAGTATGGTGTAAGCACACACACATTCGTGCTCGCCCGCACACACACTGACCATGTTTTTCTCCTCAGATCATCTTGCTGGATGAGGCCACAGCCTCTATTGACTCGGAGATGGACTCTCTGGTGCAGCAGACCATCCAGGAGGCCTTCAGAGACTGCACTGTCCTCACCATCGCCCACCGCATCAACACCGTCCTGCAGTGTGACCGCATCCTTGTCATGGACAACGGAAAAGTATGCACACACACACGCACACACACACTCCTTTTATTTATAGAGTGAAAAGGAAGAGTGAACCCGCCAAAGCAACAGCGAAACATGTTGTTCCTGGCAATAAAATAATCAGCGAGATCTGTATTACAACACTTGTCTTGTCGTCATAAGCAGGTAATAACTTGTTATAACACTGCTGTCCTCTTGTGTCAGGTGGCAGAGCTGGACCCTCCGGAGGTTCTGATGCAGCGGCCAGACTCTCTGTTCTCCTCCCTGCTGGCAGCAGCTAACCAGGTCAACACGTGATGATGCACACACACACACACACACACACACAGACCCACAGACACACATCTGGCCCACAGACATATCTGGTCATTGCCAGGGACATCACGTAAATAACGTGGATATTAATTATGTTTTATCATCTAAGGAAGTGTATTTGTGCGTGAATGTGTATTTTAAAGTATTTATTTGTTTTTAGACGGATTTTATTTTGTCCCATGTGGCTAGACGGGTCTAGAGTGTTACAGTATGCCACTATACGATAATATGTTGTTGTTATACACTATATGGTTATGGTTTCTGGGAAAGAGGAATTTCAACTGTTAAACTACTGGGCTATTTTTATAAAATCAAATGTTTCTTATGTCATGGTTGACTAAAAGTTTGTTGTACAATGTCTCAAGCCTTTAATTATGTGAAGTGTATTCATGGCTTTCATCAGGTCCCTTTCCGTAGGTGTATGGAGTAAAGCATCTAGATTATGGAAGCAGACTGCATGGTGCTTGATTAACCAACCCATGAATAGCCTTCTTTACGTAGAAGAATGACTTTGAGACGTTTGACTTCGGTGTGACTTTTATTTTTATTCCTAAGTGAAACAGGAAGTAATGGATTAATTATTGTTTTATTTGTAAGTCACATTGGACAAAAGCGTCTGCCAAATCCCATAACCCTACGACAGAGAAGGCTTTTTTTTTTTGCCATGACTCGATTAAACTCAACATGTTCCCAGCAAGCACACAACGTTCTACTAACTTTAAGTAATGTTAACATAAATACGTATAAACATTAGAACATTTTGTTTTCAACATGTGCACTGATAGGCCTACTATTACAAATAAACACACAATGGTTTAGCCTATTTGTTTCCACTAATGATGTTCGAAAACTTGTTCTCGATTAGGCTATCAGCTTTGTCAACTCCCGCACTGTTTTCATTTGCGAAATACGGTCTTTCAAACATGCACAGAATGACAACAGTTACTGAGAAATCAGTAGGTTAAACAATCCCAGACCCAATTCAAAACTGATTCAACCAAAATCCATCATAGTTCATTTCAGAAATGTATTTAATGACCCATAACATTTATTTTATTTTATTTATTTAAAATGTTTCTGTAATTAATTCATATAGCCTATGGTAGCCTATTTATTTAGTCGGATGACATTTTTGAAGAGGGCCACCGTCGAGCAGGAGCATATTACAGTGATACTTTAAAACGCCGATGGTATCCGAGAGTCAAACATGAATGCAGTCGCTGTGAGCTATGGTCTTGAGCACGCTTTACCACGATGGCCTGGCCGCAACTCTAGATCGATAGTCATGACCCTCATTGCAACCAAATAGCAACATTCTTCAAAGATTGCCCTTAAGTATTTTTTTACAATGGTGAGGGGAACGTTACTTAAACCAAATTATAACATTCTCTGAAGGGTTTTTTTATTTACATGGTTAGGGGAACGTTACTGCAACCCAATAGCAGCGTTATTTAAAGGTTGCCCCTAGGTTACCATTAAACGAATGTTAGAAAACATTAGGCATTATGCAAACCAAAACGACAAACCAAAAAAAAAGTAGTATTTCCATCAGAAAACCTTTCCTGGCAAACCATAGGACAACATTCGCAACTTTCAAGCAACGTTCCCATAACCAAGAAAAAACAAATATGTACGTAATCATTACAGCATAAAGGTTGAAGGACTAAATATTATCGCAGACATCCACTGCTGTTGGCATCTAAGCTGTTATTATGGCAGCTTCTTTACTCAATGCCTTTGGCTTTGAGTTCATCTCGCACTCTCTGCAGGTAGTAATCATCCGGGTAGCCAAATCTGGCAGAGGAAGCAAGAGTAACATAAATGCCAAATTTTTAAATGACATTTTCAGACAACCAGGTGATAACCAGATATACTACCCGAAATAAATGATCAGTATACATTTTAAACTCATATTTGTGTTAGTTAGCAAATGTATTCTGTTTGGAAAATCCTGCAATACATATCTCATGTATTAATGCATAACCTTTGTGAGCGATATCTTTTTTATTACCTTTGTGCTCCTCCATGGATGTTGGTTTTATGATGGATATCGTTCCAGGTCACACAGTCATCCCTGCCACTGGTGCGTGAAGTGCCCACTGTAAATATCAACTTCTGGTCAAAGGCCTTTCTCAGGAGTGCCAGTACCTCCCTCCCTTCCTTGTTGTCTGGCAAGTAAGCTGTTCTTTGTGCACCATGGAACGGTCGACCTGGCTTGGGATGTTTGCTCTGCCAAACAGAATTGAGAGAAAATAGCATTTTAGTATAGTTGCCTATTATTACAGTATTGAACCTTTACTGCGGAATATTAGCCTACATTTGTACTACTTTTCTGGTATGTGGTTATTGGTAAAATCACACAAACACAAACACATACTTACTGACTGAAGGCCATTGGGAATGTGATAGTTAATGACTATGCTGCCACATCGTTTAAACCCAGGAAGGCATATATTCTGTGTATAGTGTGTCATCGTTCCATCGGGCTGGTCTCCCACAATCTTTCCAAACACCTTCTTGCACACCGGGCAGGTGGCACCCATGCTTTCCACTGACTGTCTTAGGCAGTCCTTACAGAAAGCATGGCCACACAACAGCTTCTCTTTATCGGTAAACTCATCCATACAGATGGGGCAGGTCTCATCCTCTGAGGGTCCACTTCCATCTTGTCCTCCAGACAGTACTTTGCGATTGCCGTTTGGTCCTTCTCTTGAACCTGCCTCCCTCTGTTCTTGCCCTTCATATCCATTTGCTGGCCTCCAACATCCTGGCTTAGATTCTATCCATTTCCTGACTCCATATCCACCAGCGCCAGCACTGGTTCCATATGTCAGTCTCCCTGCTGCGGCACCATTAAATCCCCTATTTGCTCTCCATGCTGCTCCTCCTTGTTGCTCTCCCATGCTCTCATAGGCTCCCTCCACACCTGTGTCCGTGGCGACCAAGCTAGAGAAAATAAAAACAGTTAGAAATGTGTGTCATCTTGTCAGTTGTCATCTCATGTCATGACAGAGAAAAGAACCATAAACCTACCATAAATCCTAAACAATTACTATTAACAATGAATGAATGAATGAATCAATCATTCAATTCAATTCATTCATTCATTAATAAATGTTCTAAATACCACATGACATGTTTTAGATTGTGCGTGTTTTCTGATTTCTATTATGTTCACTGGATCAGAAAGATTTTTTTACCTTCTCCTTCCAGCTCCAACTGAAGTTGCATCATGCATTCGTGTTCATCCATGTAGAAGAAAACAATAATCGTATCTGATGAAACATATCTACATGTACCCAAACGTTTTGTGATTGTACGAGAGGCATTCCATCAGTCATCAAGAGCGATTTGACAGAACATCCCCACTGGACCTTTTTTACCGCTAGTAATTTTCTCCTTAATGTAGCCTTTCGATGCTATTGTGATTAATTGAATGACTAATTGTTTATTTATTCATATATTCATTGTTTATTTTCATTATTTGAACTGATTGTTTGAATTGATTGTTAGTCAAATTGTTCACTGTTAAATTTAATTATTGTATTGTTTTTATTGTATGTGCTTTGGACAAAGGAGTCTGCTAAACAGCACAACATAACCATAATCACTCTGCATATTACAATGAATTATCTAACGTCACAAGACACACACAGACAGACTCAATTAAAAATTACAATCATGACATGCATTGCGGTCTGTCAACTAGTCTACAAGCAACCAGTTGATTGGTTTAAATTATTTATGGATCAATCTAAGCCACAATGTTTGCTAACTGTTAATAGGCCTAAAGCCTGGATTTCAGATTCAGATTCCTTAGTCATTGTAAAAGTATACAACGAAATTCCATTGCACTAAGTGAGGATGAATCTCAAGCAATAAATAGGCCTAAGTAAAAAATATATGTTTTAAAAAGATTTGCTTTTGCTGATTTTTCAGTAGGCTACATATCCAGAACACCCCCAGGCTTCACCTAAGGCTATAGGCTATTTACTATAGTGTTTATGGATAAAATTACGTAATTTTACACAGAGCTATAGGAAAGTTAAGATCTAAGATGTAAACTGAGCTGGTTAGAGCGAGTAATGTCTCTGGTCATTTTGGTTGTTCTGCACATTTTCTATAGGCTATTCCAACTGCCATGGTAACTTAGATTCAGGTAGGTCAATTCTCTATCTCTTTGGGCTAAGTGAGATAGAAAAAAGGAGTATTTTTTTTCCCTTTTGGACCTCGGTAGAAATGTTGCATTTCATTTAGCCTAAGTTAAATAAAATGTTAGAAAAGGTGCCATGTTGGGTTTTTCTGTAAAAAAAGGGGGGGGGGGGGGGGGGAGGAAAAACAGACATGTTTTCATGGTGGCCAATACATTTTTTGAAATCCAAGCAGGACTCGACCAACCCGGTTTTCCAAAGGTCGGACCACTCTAGAAGTTGAACGGGGTTAATAGGTTTGCTTAAACACGTAAAAAATACTCGAATAATTTAGCAAGGAGTCCGAGTGGTTCTAGATTGCAATTCTTGACAGCAATAGGCTATTTTAAAAAACTGAATAGGCCTAAGTTCCACATAAAACGTTTGCAAAATCCTCTTACCCGAAACCGTTCCTTCGTTGCGCACTTCGGAAAAAGGCAACAGGTGATTAGCGATGCGCATAGGCCGTGTGAAACGAAATCGAAAGCCAATGCGTTTTGGTAATCAGCTGACACAGCACAAGTTATTTCTGTCATTCCATTATAGTTACCATTAGCCCTACACCAGTGAGTTATATGCCTATCTGTATTTGTATTATCCATAAAGGCACCGAACCTTTTTAGCTATCTCCTCAGACATAACACATTTCATTATAGCCTACAAATGAATAGGCTATTTTAACATAGAATGCATTTCCTTTTCATTTGAATATTTTCTCAATATTTATTGACTTAGGCTACACCAATATTTAATAGGCCTAATAATCCATAACCACCATCAACAGAGGGGAAATCCTCGAGATTTACATTTCTTCATTGTAGTCACTAGTCAGAGCTCCCCTAGTGTTATTAATTAGCCTACAGTTGGCTACATTAGGCAACTACATAGCCCATAATCCAAAGCAGTAAAGTCTGAGACCCCAAGGTACAGTGTGAACAGGAAGAAAACTGAAGCCGAGGACTTTTTTGAAAACATTTAGCCTAAGAGGTCACTGATTTACTCGTCGTTCTAACCAGTTTTGAAATCTTCCGAAAGTGTCTGAGGACTTACAGTAGCCTACCTTATTTCTCAATTTAATCACATAATTAAGGTATGTATATGTTTATATATATATTTCTATTTAGAGCAGGGGTGTCCAAACTTTTTGGCTCAAGGGCCACATTGGGTCTTGGAAATTGACCGGTGGGCCATAACCCCCATCCCCCCCCCCCCCCCCCCCCCCACATATAAACAATGCAGTATACATAACGTATATAATTATTAAAATTATAATTTTGTTGTAGAAAATTCATTCGTTAAGAAATACGGTTAATATGATGCTGTTTAATTCATTCATAAATGGTGCACTGTCACTTTAAGACTCCTCCACTCAGTGGTTGCTGAGCCTAATGGCTGTGCCCTCTCACCGTTGCTCAGTAGTGAAACTACTGTTGTCTTCGCGTATTCTCTTACAAACGTTACGTTTCTGATAAAAAGAAGACATCAGTTATCAACAATGACAAGCCAGCTGGCGCGCTCTCTCCCTTTCGTGCGCGCTCAAAGGCGTTTCTAATTACGTTATGAGTAACGTTATGAGTAGGCCTATGTAACAACGCAAATTAGATTTGCTTCAATAGAGATTTCAAAGAGTATCATCTCTATGTGACATGCTGTTTTGATATTGACATTGTAAACGTTCTCTAATAAGAGTGTAAAGCAGTTTGCAGTAATGTTAACAACAACATCGTTGCTGGAAAGAAATAGCGAACAGCCAATGATAAGTGTGGCGGGCCATATCTATAATAAACTAATACATGCTCGGCGGGCCACATTAAAGTACGTGGCGGGCCGC
The DNA here is from genome assembly GCF_963854185.1 of Sardina pilchardus. NCBI lineage: Eukaryota > Metazoa > Chordata > Actinopteri > Clupeiformes > Clupeidae > Sardina > Sardina pilchardus. Next base: position 27,068,094 of record NC_085002.1, on the reverse strand, counting down.
AGTTGGCCCGCGGGCCGTAGTTTGGACACCCCTGATTTAGAGTATAAATAATTTACATTTGTATTTAGGTCGTATGACAATATAATAATAAACTGTGAAACATGAACATAAACGTTTTCACCTGGGGTGCCAATTCACCTTATTCATCCTGCGGCCAGAATGAAGATACTGGGTACACTTGCCATTCATTACACTTCAGTCCAGCAGATGGCAGAAATACACTCTGCTTGGGAACTGCCAAAAAAAAACCTCACATGTTACTCTGGCCAGTGAGCCCTCCTTCCCTTCCCTCCGCTGAGTTTTGTTTTTTGTTGGGCAGTTTGCAAACATAGTCTATAGATCAGGGGTGTCCAAACTTTTTGGCTCAAGGGCCACATTGGGTCTTGGAAATTGACCGGTGGGCCATAACCCCCATCCCCCCCCCCCCCCCCCCCCCCACATATAAACAATGCAGTATACATAACGTATATAATTATTAAAATTATAATTTTGTTGTAGAAAATTCATTCGTTAAGAAATACGGTTAATATGATGCTGTTTAATTCATTCATAAATGGTGCACTGTCACTTTAAGACTCCTCCACTCAGTGGTTGCTGAGCCTAATGGCTGTGCCCTCTCACCGTTGCTCAGTAGTGAAACTACTGTTGTCTTCGCGTATTCTCTTACAAACGTTACGTTTCTGATAAAAAGAAGACATCAGTTATCAACAATGACAAGCCAGCTGGCGCGCTCTCTCCCTTTCGTGCGCGCTCAAAGGCGTTTCTAATTACGTTATGAGTAACGTTATGAGTAGGCCTATGTAACAACGCAAATTAGATTTGCTTCAATAGAGATTTCAAAGAGTATCATCTCTATGTGACATGCTGTTTTGATATTGACATTGTAAACGTTCTCTAATAAGAGTGTAAAGCAGTTTGCAGTAATGTTAACAACAACATCGTTGCTGGAAAGAAATAGCGAACAGCCAATGATAAGTGTGGCGGGCCATATCTATAATAAACTAATACATGCTCGGCGGGCCACATTAAAGTACGTGGCGGGCCGCAGTTGGCCCGCGGGCCGTAGTTTGGACACCCCTGCTATAGATCCTAATAGACCCCTTCAATATGTGTAAACATCCAGAGCCTAGGTTGGGTGCTTGTAACATGGGGTCAGAAAAATGGCATAGCTAATAGGCCAGCATGTTGAGCTGTCAAAGTATGCATTTTCATTGTCACCCCAGGACTGTGAACCTTGCCTTAATAAAGGAGTCTTGGCTAATGGCGATTGTCTGCCTAATCCTGAGCTGATAACAGAATGGGTAGACGCGTTGGCAAGTAGCAAGAGATTTATTGGCCCGCCCTATACGGCTATCTGGTTTACAAGCCCAGTGTGTATACACACGAAAATAAGTTCAAGTAGGCCATTTTCTTGAGGTTTCAGTCAATTCATACTAACACACACAAATACTAACACAAACATTTTTCTGTGACGTGGCCCGTCAGTGGGTCCATAACCTCGTTCTGGCTTACAATGGCCGCCGGATGAATAAAGCGAATAAATGAGGGCACAATGTATATCATACTATATACTGAACTTTGTTCAGTCCAGGTTTGCTTTCACAATACTTACAGTAAACACTCAAGAAATTCCAAACTGGCAGTTGTATATTTATTATTCATAATGGCAACAAACATTTTCAATTATGTTTTCCCTCATACCTCTAAGACATTACACAAATTAATCTCAGTTAAACAATATATAACGGCAGTTGATTTCAAGATCCCTTCATATATAGTAGGGTAGACTGAGTACAGTTGGGTCATGTGTACAGTTGAGACACCTTAAATATCTTGCCTGCAAACCAAGCCTGATCTATGATTTTTGCTACACATATGTGTGTTAGTGTTCTCTTTAATCATGGGAAATTTGGACACTGTGCATATCTCCTGTCCAAAGATATTGGCAAAAGTATTTTTACCATAGTGAGAATTTCACTAAACCATGTTCCTTCCACAGTGAATATCTTGTTACTCCAATGTGACTGTTAAACTTTTCTTACATCATTGCAAAGGTCATTCTGTGCTCTACAAACTGACATATTTCATGACATCCTTTCATGCAAGGTTGTTGCATTATTTAGAAAAATGTGCAAGATGGTCAGAAGGGTACAGATGAGACACTTTGTCTCAACTGTACCCGGATAAAATCCCATTGGATTGCATGGTGTTTATTTGTGCATATTATGATGGCATTTAGGCAATATAGAACACAAATGTCAATAAAATGAATGTTTTTGATATTTAAACTATATATTATTAATGAATATATCTTATAACATGAAGATTTTAAGGATTACATCATAATTTGAAAATTAGCCATGATAAAACCAAGAAAAAAAAGATATTTTCATCTTTAAACATTTGTCCCTGCTTTATGTCTATCTGATGCCAATTTAGATTTAAAAAAATAGATTAAAATAAAAAGAAACACTCAGAATACACATTTTAAAAAGTTTGCTACATTTGCAGTGAATGGCTAGTCAGCCTTCCAGCATCATGAATAGGCGTCTCAACTGTACCATGCTACTGTCTCAACTGTACTCAATATAATTATATTAGGGTACGGTTGAGACAAAATGCCACCTTGTGTTTATGAGTTAATTGTGAAAAATCTAAACAACTTACGGATATATACTTTGGGTTTTATTTTAGTGCACAGATCAAAGGTATACCATGTAAGAACACAGTTATTTTCAATGGCTTTTTACAGTCAAACTTTCAAGTGGTAATGGGGAAAGCAAAAACTGTCCCAACTGTACTCAGTCTACCCTACTCCATCACGAGATACTAGAAAAAAAAAAACAGCAAAAAAAACATAGAAATTTTCAATAGAATAAACATTTCCCTGCTAGTTCCCTACATTGCTATGATCACACACAACGCAAACAGCCCGATATTAATCAAATGTAAGTAATCTTAACAACAGAAAGGTTAAAGGACTAAATACTTGGATAGCATCACAGAAATCCACCCTTGCTGTCGGCATCTAAGCTGTTATTATGGCGGCTTCTTCACTCAATGCCTTTGGCTTTGAGTTCCTTTCGAACTCTCTTCAGGTAGTCATCATCCGGGTAGCCAAAACTTGCAAAGGAAGCAAAAGTAACATTAATGACAACCATTTGGCCACACTTTAAGAGACAACATAAAATGAAATAAGCCTACTAACCAGGTATTCTACCTGAGATAAATTATTACTCCACTCTCTACACAAATGATCTACAGACACTTGAAACTCAGTTAACTACTGTACGTGTGTAGCAAATTTACCATCCTGCAATACAAATCTAATGTTTTTGTTTTTCATGCTTTTTAACCTTTGAGGTCAACATCTATTTTATTAGCCACCTACTTTTGTGCTCCTCCTTGGATGTTGGTTTTATGATGGACATCATTCCAGGTCACACAGTCATCCATGCCACTGGTGCGTGAAGTGCCCACTGTAAATATCAACCTCTGGTCAAAGGCCTTCTTCAGGAGTGCCAGTACCTCCCTCCCTTCCTTGTTGTCTGGCAAGTAAGCTGTTCTGTGTGTACCTTGGAATGTTCGACCTGGCTTAGGATGTTTGCTCTGCCAAACAGAATTGAGAGAAAATAGCATATTTCAGTATAATTGCACATTATTATGATATTGAACCTCTACTGCAGAATATTATGCTACAGTGTACTACTTTTCTGGTACGCTACCTAGTCATTGGGAAAATTACATACAGATAAAAAAGAGAAAAATACCCCCCCAACCTCTTACCGACTGAATGCCACTGGGAATTTGATAGTTAATGACTATGCTGCCACAATGTTTATACCCTGGAAGGCGTGTACTCTGTGCATAGTGTGTCATCGTTCCATCTGGCTGGTCTCCCACAACCTTTCCAAACACCTTCTTGCACACAGGACAGGTGGCACCCATGCTTTCCACTGACTGTCTTAGGCAGTCCTTACAGAAAGCATGGCCACACAACAGCTTCTCTTTATCGGTAAACTCATCCATACAGATGGGGCAGGTCTCATCCTCTGAGGGTCCACTTTCATCTTTTCCTCCAGTTAGTGTTTTGTGATTGCCATTTGGTCCTTCTCTTGAAGCTGCCTCCCTCTTTTCTTGTCCTTCATATACATGTGCTGCCTTCCTCCCTCCTAGATTTTGTTCCTCTTCTTCATATAGATCCATACTGGTTGGTCCATCCACTGACGATCCACCACCCTCATAACCTCTATCTGCTATCCATCCTGCTTGTCCTGTTCTCCCATGTTCTCATTAACCAGTTTCCCACCAGCTGCTCCTTTCCACTCCATTTCTTCATCCCCTTTTGTAGCTTCCCTTGCTGGATCATCAAAATACGGTATCAAGTACTCAGTACCTCGCTCACATCCAATCACGTCCTTGTGTTTTTTATCAAAGATAGCTTCTCCAACAAGCTTCTCGATTTTGCTTACTGCAAAACGTAGATGATCTGGAAGGCCAACCATGCTCCAGACTCCATTCTGTATTCCATCTGCAACAACAAAAGATGAGTTCTGTTCTCGGATGACGCTGAGATGTTTCTTTACCTTCTCTGTTTGGTGGTAAGATGGGTTTTGCAAAGAACAGTACATAGTTGTCATAAAAGCCTTTTCATAAAGAGACATGAGTGCCCTTAAGGCATTCATTTCCAGAAAGACTATGTTATTCCCCCTGGTCTGAGCTGTGATAATTACATATTTATCGATCTTGTTTTCCTGGAAGTCAACATCAAATTTATTCTCAAGATCCTTAATTTGTTTCTGGAAAGCTTTCCCCATGAGCTCCCAATAGTCACACTCAATGCGCAGCCCCTTGGACAGGTGAGGGTCCTTGATGTCCATCTCAATACCTTTGGGTCCATCCCATCTCTTACGGAAACTCGTGTTTTCAGCTGTGTCCTGCCGTCCATTCTCAGACATCTTGGGTCTTGTATCTTCCTTGTAACCTGGCAGATTCAGCTGTGCTGCAGCTACATGATGACGTGGCCCTACTAGGTTCCAGTTCTGGGCAGAGGTATAAAGCATGAGTTTGTCATCTAAGCTCTGAATCTCCCTTACCACTTCAACTACACTTGGCACTGTGACACTCACAATATCAGCAGTACATTCCAGGAAAAGTTTTTGAAATTCCTGAGAGGCATTTGTGACCGACTTGCTATTGGCTCCAGTAGTCTCTTCAACTGAAACACATACATCATCTTTGATTTCCACTCCATGTTTCTCTTGAATACTTTCTATTTCCTTTCTGAGCATGTGATTCATGTACCAGTAGTGATACAGTGGCACCCTCAAAGTCTCTGTACTAGCGTCTCTACTGGTCTCCATCTGGTCGGGGTTGGTGTGTTCGGACAAAGTGTGGGTATTACTTGTTATTGGATGTCCAACAACTTGCCGAAATTTCTTGTAAAATTCGTCCACCTCTTCAAAGGTCCCTTTCACAATGAGAACATCATCCTTTGTACGGTATTGTCTGAATGTTGTCAGAAGTTCATTAGCAAGATGACGGTCATACTTCTTGACATCCACAACCACACCCAATGCCATTGGGATCTGTAAAAAGGAAAGAATTACCAATTTGTTCACTGTCAAAATCCTTTTTTTTTTAAAAAGATAAGATGCAATGAGAATTATTAATCGCAATGACAGCAATTTATACATACCTCTTCTGCTTTTTGCACAGAATTTGCATATTTTTTGCGGAGTGCTGGCACTGGAGAAGGCTCATCTACTGGTACTTCAGTTTTGAAGTGCACCACGACTTCGTCTTCTATATCCTTGAGCTTTAGTGTTCCTGACTTCAGCTCTAACAGCTTCTCACAGGCTGGAATCAATCACTGAATTAATATTAAAATCAAGACTCGTCTAGAGACCAATCACCAACTAGAAAATGTAATTCCATGGAAGGAATTACCATTGCATGTAAATGCAAAAAGGTTGCTGACTGTGTAAAACATTGTATTAGGCCTATAGTTAAAAAGACAACTAGGCTACACAGAAGAATAGATAAATAACAATAACCCAATTACAATTCCACTGAAAAAGTCACATTTAAAAAGTGATTTATGAAAATGCATCAAAATTGTGGATATAGGCTATTATGGAAAATAACTCTTCATTTATTAGAATTTAAAAGACTGACATGAAGTTGCCAACTTCAAACGAGTTGCAAGAGCTGACACTTTAGTAGCCTACAGTGAAACGACTGGTAGGATAGCTTACAGCCTTCATATCTACACTAATGCAGGTTAAAAGTAGACCATAGGGCCAGGCAATACGGAATACAATCTCAAACAACGCCAATCAACGATGATGCAGCAACAGGTATCTAGCAAATGTAACGTTAGCTTACAGTAGGATATTTTATGTAGGCTATATTACAGGATGAGCAAACTAATTAATTACTACTCAATCAAACAGTAAGGCTAATGACATAGACACATTTGTGGCGGTGCGCCACAGATTCAGCACCGGCCGCCACATATTGCGTTTCGCTATTCTTTTATTTATTTATTTATTTATTCTTATTTTGAAACGCTATTGAAAAACACGCAGCATTCGTAAAGCTGAATTTCCTTTCCCTGCGCTCCCTCTCTGTCACTCGCGCGTCTGTTCACACACACACGCACAGCCCCTACCCTCCATGCACACCGCGGCTGTCTGTCTCCATGAAAACCAACGAGATCATACCTGGATAGAAGCATAAAGTTCTAGTAGTCTAAGTAGTCTATGCGTGCAACTTAATTACCAAACAGTAGAAATAAACTCATTCTCCTTGGCCCGCTCTCGTGCGCGCTCAATGGACAGCCGCCCTCCACATGCACATTTAATCCAAATAAAACATTCACAATCGTGGACGTATTGACGCACAGAAGACGACTAGCTAAATTAGTTATATTCGGTTAGCATCATTAGTAGGCTATGCTGCAGACATTTGATTAAAACTCTTGCATTCAAGTTGATTGACAAACAATGTTTTTCAACTCCAAGACTTAAAAGGGCCTGTCCCAAGGAGAAAAAGTATTAGCTTACCTTGAAACTTAAACACTTGTGGGGAAACTGAACAGTCCAGCCAGTAGAGTATGATAAGCTTAGCCTGCTATGTTTACAATATTTTGGGGCTTCAACCAGACAGCTGAATTTAAGAAGTGGAGTTGTAGGATAGTAGGCTATAATCTGCATAAAGTTTGCTGTTATGAATATCAGAAATGTCAGTATAGGCCTATATAATGTAAATAATTACATAATGTGTGTGTGTTTCAAATAAAGACAAGCTTAACATCTTGGTAAAAAAAAAAAGACATATGAAAGGAGAGCGATAAAAGGTGATGCACCCCCCCCCCCCATCAGACACGGGGCGACCACCACACATTGCCTTCTAATCTGTGGGAAACACTGCACCTGTGTGGAAATACATTTGTTACCTCCGCCAGGGAGGGAGGGTCTGTCTGTCTGTCTGTCTGTCAGATAACTCAAAAAGTAATGGATGAAATTTTAAGGGAAGGTCAGACCCAAGGAAGAATCTATTACATTTTGGGAGTGATCCGTAACACCGACGGGATTCCGGAGGCGTTTATGTGTTTCGCTTAGTGTTGTAATGGCATGGTTTGGGAGAATACAGGCGGAGGTCTGCGCTCTCTGAGTGCTTTTCTAGTTTTATATGTATTTTGGCAAGTACATTTTAAACTGCTGTAAAAAAATCCCCTGATATTCCATCCATGACGTGTCTAGAATAGACTTTCCAAAATTCCATGACCCGTAGGAACCCTTAAGTATATTTTTGGACTTTTTCCCTTTATAGGGTCCGGGAGGGTGGCGGCGAGCGAGTGGGAGAAAGGGATGACTGTGGGTCAGACTCAAACTTGGTTCCAAGTGGGCAATCAAACCCGAATGTGGTGTGGATGCTGCAGCCACGTGCACCACAGGATCCACTGCATATTCAAATAAACAAATATTCAGTAACTCAGTTGTTTCATTAAATCAAAGGGTTCATCTAAGAATGGTGTTTTTCATTTCTCTTACCTTGTCTCGTAATCTTTGCCATTCGAAGATTCAAAACTTGTTCTACTTTCTTTTTGAGGGCAGAGAGAGCGAGCTTCGGGTCTTCAAATGACAGGTTTGGACCGAAAGTGACACGTTTACATACGGCAGCCGGACGGAGGTTCTGGTAACTCTGTCAGGACAAAAGAATACCCCCAAAAAAACTTTACATACATTATTATATACAGTATTATGTGGGTAAACTGCATAACTTATATAGGTAAACTGTGATAACTCCACAAACTAATTCAACAAGTCAGTAAAGAAAATGGAAAGATGACGACTGAAAAGCCCACCATCTCAAGACACATACAGACAGACTCGATTTGACAGAACATCCCAACTCAAACCTTTTTACTGCTAGTAATCATTCTGCATATTGCTCTGAATTATCCAAAGTCCCAAAAAACACTCCTATAAAATAACAATGATTTACATTGAGCTCAATGAGCATCAAACAGACTATTAGGCTAACTGGAAAAAAAACACCATGCCAATCTCTATCTACTGTATGGTGAAGGGTATGTGATGATGTGGGGCTATTTTAATTCCAAAGGCCAAGGGAACTTTATCAGGATGCATAGTATCCTGGATCCATGAAATAGCTGGCCTTTAAAAATAAAAACATATAAAAAAAAATCCTCCTGCTCCTATGGGAATTTAACATACAGTAGGGGTCAAATACTTATGCCCTCTGTATTTAAGGAAGAACATTTATTTATTTACGATACACGATTTTTACAAAAAAATTTAATTAAGGCAGAATGATCAGTTGTCAAAAGATGATTTTATATTCCTCTTTTTAGTCAACTTTAGCATGGGGTCAAATACTTAGTTCCCACCACTGTAAATGAATTTCTTCCAATTCCATTGAATTTCAATTGTACTTCAAATTCAAATTGTAATTCTACATCCTGTTTTTGACCTCAATTCAAATTCAATTCAAATTCAAGAATTGAAATGAAATTTAAGAGTCATTCTCAATTCTGAATTTTGCACAAGCCTGCTGTGCACCAGCACACAAAGCAAGGTCCATAATGACAGAGTTTGGTGGATGAACTTGACTGGCCTGCACAGAGTCCTGACCTCAAGCTAATAGAACACCTTTGGGATGAATTAGAGCAGAGAATGAGAGCCATTCTCCTCGTTCAATATCAGTGTGTGACCTCACAAATGCGCTTCTGGAAGAATGGTCAAAAATTCCCATGAAGACACACCTAAACCTTGTGGAAAGCCTTCCCAGAACTCTTCCCTGAAGAGCTGAAGTTGTTAAAGCTGGAAAACAATTGACCGATGTCATATTAAACCCTTTGGATTAAGAATGAGATGTCACTTAAATTCACATGTGAGTCAAGGCAGGTGACATAATACTTTTGGCAATATAGTGTATAAGAACACTTTTGTTTTTACATCCTTTACAACATTTTATATCCTTTAATCTGATTAATTATCAGTAATGGGGCTAATCTACCAGGGCAACGGAGGAACTACCTGGAGGAAATGGACATGGTCCTCTTCATGTGAGAGCTGATCCAGCTCAGACAGTGCTCTTCTCATCTCAGCAACCTCCTGCTCCAGGTCCTTTATGACTTTGTCAGCCTGGCTCAACGCTGCCTTCTCCTCATCTCTGATCAGCTGAATTACCTCAGAACGGCACCTTTCAATGGACTGGAGCAGCTCCCTGAAGATTGTCTCACTGCATTTCACTGCCTCCTGAGCGCAGTTCTATAAAGAGACACAGAGACAAGAAAGCAGTGTTTTGGTGGTGTTTGCATGTTTTTTTATACATTTTTATAAGCCTTTTAGGTAATTACATAGCTTACTAGTTTTAAACCGATATCTCTTAGGGTTGTTTCAACTTGCAAGGGTTACCCTGGTCTGCCATACAGTCTACACTCATTGGTACTGTGTTGTTGCCTGGAGTTGAAAGGATGGCCTGTACGATAAGCACTCAGCTGGCTGCACATACACCTGGCCACCACAATCGAATCTTATAGCTGAACTATAATACCAGGCACCTACTGTCAGGTTAGGTTACGCGCCGACCTCTGTGATGTCAATGACCTAAGACTTCTATGTATACAGATAAACCCCGGACTGTCTAGAGGAAGGTGCTCAAGTCTTCCAGGAGAATAACCAGGCGTTTTAGTACATAAGAAGGCAGGGGAACATCAAGGCCCTGACAGTTAACTCACGCGTAAAACATTCGGTCTCAGTAAACAGCTGAAACTCAGGTCATTTATAAGAGGGGCTTAGTTTCAAGGCTTAAACTAAGACTCAGAAAGTATAGAAAAGAATCACAGAAGAGAGACGTTATCTTTACCATCCTGTTTGGGAAGTGGTAGCCTCATCCCAAAACAGAATACAAGCTGAAAGAATCGGACGTTGGATTAAAATAGTTTTATAATTCAGCATTTTTAAATACAGCAAAAATGCGGCACAATAGCCTACAGCTTGTTGGTTACAATATGTAGGAAAAAGATAATTCCATGTTGTGGTGAGAAGGAAAAACAAAAGAAATTAATCCAATAGTCGTAGTAATTCCATTTTGTGTTGAAAAAGGAAAAACGAAAGAAATTAATCCAATAGTGTCGAAAAAAGCAAAGAGTCCAAAATGAATTCTCGTTCAGTGATCTCCCTTGTCCGGGTGTAAGGCCACGAGCAGCAGGTGGATGATGCGGAGTACCGATGTTCACTGGAGCACTAAGTCCCGCATACTTGGTTTCGTGACGACGTACGGAGTTCACATAATAACTATCAGGAGCTACAGAGTAACACAACACGTAAGACGAGGAAAGAAGAAGAAGCAGCCCCGTACTTTGTTTGACCTGCTACTTATAGTCCTGATTTTTCCGTGACCCCATGGTCCTCCCCTACACATTCCTGGGGCGGTGCCCTCTTCACAGAACTTGATGGAAACTAAACTTACTTCAGAACATTCTAGACAGTCAAAGGCACACATCTCCGGGTTACAAAGCGGAGTTTTACATACATTCAGTGTTGACGACAACATTCTAGTTGAGACAGAGATTCATTCAATATCGGCATTTACTGGTTTTAACATACAAACAGTTTACATTTGATAACAGGCATTACACATTAAGATATAGCATGCATATTACATTCTATTGAGAGTACTTGGTTACATTCAACAGTGTAGGCTACTTAAACATGTTGGTTGGTTACGTTCAAACATCGTAGGCTACACATTTGCATCCATACGGAGTATGTTACATTCAGAATTATAAGTATTTGGTTACATTGTCGTGGTTTATTAATCAGGTAAAAGGCTAAGAAGAGGCATGTCTTTATTGAAGGCACGTAAGTCGTTTTATAGTATTTTCATACATTTTTCCCCAAAACCCCATGTCTAACGTAACACTTCTTGTATGTTGTATTGGCACTTTCATAGCATAACATTTTGTTCAGTCATTCTGTCGTTTATTGGATAAGAATTTCATAGCGTCATTCATCCAGTCTTCACAACTTTCAGTCTCACACGCTCCTCATCACCAAGCGTTCATTTCAGTCTTTCGGAGCTATTTGTTCAAGTAGGCCTAATCACACACGTTCTTCAACAGTTAAGCACATTCCTTCTCTTTCATTCAAACTGGCGCACTTGATTCAATAGTGGTTAGCGGGACAACAGTGTACTATATGGTTTCTGTTACGTTACTTTCTTTATCTACTTAAGCATAGTTGTCAAGGCAGGTGTCTCTGCTTGAGAGGACATCTCACATCTGGCTGATTTGCGCTGACGCAAAAGCAGCGAAATGGGCGCGAATTCACGCATGCGTTCGGTGCTCCATGGGTGGGGCCTAGGACACACGACACCCCCTACTTGGAGCAAAGGACGCACAGGGAATTCAAGTCAAAATGTATTGCAAAGAAGCCCAAAGGGCTCAAGTTTGAAAATCATAAAAACAGATCAAAATGACATGGGTCACTGGGTAACTGTAAGCTAAATAATTGAGATTTGTCGATATGGGGACAGAGTCCACAAGCATAAACCAAACGTGTTTATCAAATCAAACATATCATCAGGATACACTCTATCTACAGCCATGGGATCAGAGGGTTGTGTAGTAGTCCCTTGCCCACCACTCAGGCCTAGCGGAGAGATATGTTCCACACGAAAGGGTATAATTCTAGCCTGGAGCAAAATTAACAATACTACCGTCTTTCGGTCACCTCTCGCGTCGCCGCACTCGAGCTTGGGGCCAAGGTGAGCTTCAACAGAACCCAATCCGATATGGCTTGATATTCTGTGATTTGTTGAGGTGGAGCTTGAGCCACATTTGAGGCTGTTCTCCTCCATTCGGTTTGGACTACATTAAGAAATAAACAAAGATTTATCCAGCGCCCCATTGCCATAGATGTGAGGCTTTTTCAAAGATTTGTGTGATACTTGACTATGCGGAGTGACCACACGACTATGTGCAGGATGCTATTAAGACTCTATAGGTTAACATGTTGGTGGATGCAGAAAAGGGAACGATTCAAATCATACCGCGCAACATTCAAACTTCTCTCCCGCTCTGCGTGTATCACAGAATATATTCAACATTGCATAATGTATAGGGAGGAATAACATGCATGGCCATAAACAAGTACATTTCCAAACAGGCCATCAGAAAAGGTGAAGCTACAGTACATACCGGGAATGTTAAAATCACACAATATTAGTCCAACAAAGTTAGTCGAGGGTAGCCCATTCAGTCAGATGGAAAACGAACTTATTGTTATATATCAGTCTTCCCAAAGACACAACATAATTAGTAGAGTAAAGATTTCGTTGTATTTAAAGTTAGCAAATAGTCCATCAAGAAATGACCATGCAAAATCAGTAGCATAAATGATCCTACGATACTCACCCATGTGTGAACTGGCACAGCAACATAGCACAAGGTATAATCAATGGTTAGTTTTCGCAATGACATGCGGATTAAGATCATAAGTGGCAAATTGTTAAAACCATGCATACGAAATGGGAAACCTACTCTGCTTGTAGAATAATGAAGTTATCATATTTGTCGATCGTACTACTCACGGAATAAGCAGAAGTTGGAAAAGGCCTATGCCTCCGGAGATAAGAGTTTGTCCGAAAAGTAAAGTCCAAGCGCAACTTGGGCAGAGACCAGCGTTTACGCACAGGGTCGTTCTACGTTGCGGCAAATAATGTAATAAAAACTCCGACTAACACAACTTAACATTGGTTAGAGATCTTGATGGTGACTAGTTCCATAATGGACAAAGAATTTTGAATACATCTTTTTTTTATAATTTAACACTGGGGACATTATTCAACTGTTCAAAAATTCAGAGATTTTATATATTCTGGCCTACCACATCTATAAGGCCTTCAATAACGTTGAGAAAGTTAAATACTGTGGCACAATATTTACCTTAACTAAATATAATGAACAAAAACTTACGTAGCCTATAGACCCAATTACGGAACTGCTTGCCCATAGAAGTGAGTCCTCACTGTTGCTAAACACTTCGTAAGCTTTCAGGACCATAAGAGGTGGTTGAGAGAGATGCGTTGTCATGAAGGGTCTAAAGACATCTAACTGTCTTACTTCGTACCTACATCGTACCTACATGGGAGGCTCCTCCCCTACCAGTTCTACTTACCCACTCTGCGTCGGGGTCATCTGCAGGACCATCATGTCTGTTTGCGTTCACTTCTACATATTGTCTTTAAGTTTACTGGGGTTAACAATATCCAAGATAAAATGTAAAATACAAATTCCCCTTCTAGTAACTAAGACATTCCCTAAATGCGTCTAGGAATGGACTGATTGATTTTAGTTAGCATCTGCATTAATCCTAACACCTCTAACAATAAACCATTAACGTTATCTTCCACTGGGAAACATCCAGCTGTGTGGGTGTCTTCACACTATCCCGTATTGAGTACTTTGCAATGGAAATATGTTGTCTCTCGTAGAAAGCACTTTAACATTATTACTACAGCTGAAATTCAAATAAACCTATTAGACCATTCCTATGTCTGTCACCGAATATGCATCCACAAGTTTGAGGTAGCTAAGATGATTCTGTACGGAGTAACTTACGTTTAAGTTTACTCTACGTTTCTGAGAGCCTCGCGCATTGAAAATCCAGAAAACCAATTTCACTTCTTCCAGCGCAAATATGCGTAACTGATTTCCCTCTTCACACTGCGGTGTGGTAACTTAGACATAACCTGTAAATTCAAATACATCCATATGACTTTTGTAACATGAACAACTGCTAAGGATAACCGAGCAACACACAAACAGTGTCCAATTAAGAAACAATCAGTATTATTTTCATGTTAAGCGTGTGCATCTGTTTCTGAACGCGCACGTAAAAACTGAGAAAATCTGTAAGTGAAACCAATGATATCATAGTCCATTTCTGCCACACTGTCCGCTATACCGAGTCATGTCACAGGATTCTCACAGAATCAGGAATCTCACAAAAAGTTGTTTCTTAATCAGACGCTGTAGCTCAAATATTCAATAGATTGCTTATTTGGACACATACAACCGTTTTCTTGACAACATCACTATGATTATCCTATTATTGTCTACTTTACGCGCAATAGATAACATGTCAACTTGCGGGCGCGCCTATAGGTGCGGACAAAAATCTCTCAATGCAATACCATTCAGCACGAACCAATTCCAGAAGGGACGAGGTTATCGGGACTTTCGAGATAAAATGTCATAGGCTATGGGCAGAAAAACATGACAACAGTCTCCATCTCACATTGAACTGTAACAACATTAGTATTGAACTGGCAATTGCCCAAGTGTGACATTCACCACATGAAATTTCGTTTCCTCTGCACAAGTTATCGATAACTACATAGGCTCATCTTGCGCATCAATATCATAACAGCACAATGCCCTAACCTTACCGGACTTCTCCAACGTATCACGTAACCTGTTCTTCATCGAAAGTTATATGCATTATGTTACCGAGTGAATGGAACTATTAAAACCTATAGTAGGCCTACATGTCAAAGTTTGCATTAGTCTAGCCCAGTGGTCTTTGAATTGTATCAAATCGCATAAAATGATAGTCTCAACAGGACGGTTCACGGAGGACTATCAGCAGAGCCTATTCCAACTCCGACATTGTACAATTTCGTTTTTACCTTGCCCAAAAGTTTTCCATCGAACCATTTAACGTCACTTATTTCTACAATAAGGGTAATAGTATGAAACTTGAAAAGGATGTTCTACAAGTCCTTGATCTACTGACTGAGAACCATCTGATCAGATCCCCACAACTCCACAGAGTTGGTTTCCGTCACGCATCACTGCTTCCAAGGCTCCTCTACCCAAGCCTAGAGGGCTGCCGAGATGGTTGTAAAGTAACCCCAATATACATCGCTGACGTTTTTACCAATCATGGTCATTCAGAGGATAATTACCCAATTAAGTCACTATAAGTCCAAAATGATTTGTAAAGCAATGTTACGATATCCAATACATGCAATCTAACTAGTTTAACAACAATGTTTGAAATTACCAACGCTCTTCTGAGATTCTACGTGTTGACTGAAGCAACCTACTAACGAGGATCCTGCGCAAGTTTCACTACGGACCGATGAAATAGACTTGAGAAGTAAAGCCCCAAATATCTAAACAGTTACCATTCACATTTGCAATCTCCAATTAACTTTGTACGTTGTTATAACACATATGCCTACTCAACGATGAACTTCTATCTACAAACTCCAAAAAGCCTATGTTAGGGAAACCATCTAATGAGAACGAGGTGTGATATCCTACTGCGCACTTAACAGCACAATTAGTCGATCTTTTTACTTGATAAGGAATTCAAATTCAACCTTTTGAGAAGATCAGCTACTGGACTTGGGGATTCATTCGAACTCTGCCTCACAAAACTCATGTAATTGTAAACGTCTGGAAATCACTATCAGGATCGTCGGAGGGTCCTCAAGGAAAAACACTCAGACATGTATCAAAGGACAAGTCATTGTAGTGAAGGCTAAAGACTTCCGAAATATAATGTTTACCCAAGTATCAACGGTGAATCTGGCTATAGCATCGTCCTCTGCCCGAAACAGAACTTAACTTACAGAAAATATCTTTCCCAGAGATAGCCTAACTGTCAGGAAAATGTTGGGAAATTCCACTACGCACAGATGTTGGGAAATTCCAAAACGTTGGAAACTCCAAAAATGTTGGAAAGTCCGCTACCCCCAACAAGGGTCATAAATCCGACTCTGTCCTGATGAGACAGGCGACAAAAAACAGAACACCTTGGGATCGTGAGTTCGAGAAGCTTCCCATGTCAGTTCACAATTAATGGCCTTTTTGGTTGCACCTGGCACATCGTCGGAATGTCAAACTCCCAAGAAGTGGCGCCGTTCTCTAAAACAGTGGTCCAAGTAGGCTACTCACAAACTCCGAATACAATTTTCAGACTATGGTTATGTTGGACAAAATCACGATTAGTAAAAAGAATACACAACATCAACGCATCTTCCCGCACCTTTGCTTCATAGCACAACATATAGTCATGGGCTGATGTGAAACATGTCGAATATAAAGATTACCATTCTATGTAAACTAATATTCTAAAGATTTGTCTCGAAGACTGTCTAGAGCGGAACCCCTGCGCCCACTATTGAGCAGTGGGTTGTTACGGTTCGCAAAACATCTCCTTATCTAGCCTACTCCAAAACCCAATAAACATTGTGCTTTCCACATAAGAATCATTTCAATCTAATGTTTGCTTAATGTCCAAAACATGAAAACTAAAGCCCGATGATCCGGCAAGCATAATCTAGTAGGCTTATGTCTAGTGGCAACTGTACGTAACTATCACTGTATCCCTTCTGCAAACTTTCAGCTAGACAGGTTATGAATGAAATCAAAGACGCATCTTGGTGGATTAGTTGCAAACGAAACAATTAGGCTACATTTGATTCGTACTTTCAATAGTTTACGTAGGCTACGTAACCAAAGCCCTTTTCTCCCTTCACTGACTACAGCATTACATCGAAACTAAGCGCAGGCTATTAACTTAAGACGTGGCACTTACACTTTCCTCTGGTTTGATTAACAGTCCTCTCTCTCCGTCTATGCGACGCACGAGGTTCAAAACATAGTCTTTTTTAATTATTTATTTTGTTTTATAAAGTATTTTACTCGCTATGTTGAACTGTCTCTCATCGTCCTTGCTTCTGCAGCTTGTGACACAGACGGGTGTGACTGATTGTAATCTCCAAGAGTCTATCCACTTTGCATGATAGCTGCGGCCGTGTCCTACGTCCTGTTAAGTAGCCAGAGTCACAATAATAAATTTCTAATAACTATTAAAACAAATGGGAGGATATGTAAACGAGGTTGTTTATCGCATAAGGCAACGCCAAAGCACTATGGACAAGTTTTCATTCCGATATGGCAAATCAAATGCTGCATCGTCACGCAGCCATGGATTCCCAAACTTACAGAGTGGGCTATCCCTCTGCAGGAACTGTTACAAGTTACGTATAAACACGACGGAGTCAGAATTCATTTAGATGATCTATAAACCATTCAAAATCATACTATATCCAATTAGGCTACGAAACCAACACTAAAGCACTTTCATCTATTGCGCGCACGTTCTTTGATTACCCAGTTTCATGTCTCATTCTGTCGGACTATAGATTCGCTACCTGAGCTGGTAAACGGAATGTAGGGAATGCAGAAATGCCATTAACCCTTCTACGCGTTGGTAAACCACTGAAATGAGTTTTAGAAACTTTAGTTCAAGGTACGAAAACTCTTTATTGTTGTCTTAAGGACAAGGCAGTCGGGAGTTTAAGTTATTTCTTATTTTAAGTTATTTCGTTTACTTAAGTAACGACGATAACACATTATAGCAGCGAAACAACATGGGTCCTGGCCAGACACCCACGAAGCGTCACCACCACAATACATCACCGAAGCACAAAAGTTTTATGTAACTATACAAGTTATTAATCACTTTTTATCCACTTATTTATCCTATTGCTTTACTATTGCACGCAACTAAGAACTCATCAACTATTCAATGCATGATTAGAGACCGAATGGTAAGTTGTAAGCACTATGCTCTCGCAATGTATACCAGTGATGTCTTCAGCCTATCTGAAATCTCGGTGCTTATCGGAGGGCCACGACCCCCCACAGCTCAACCGCAAGTAGGGAGACTCAGACTGCCATGGAGTTTGAGGACTGGTGGTTTAACCGCAAATTATTGAAAGTTTAAAAAGGTTTATGAGCCCATGGTATGGCTAATATTGTAGCAAGTAATCCAAGTAATTCAGTAGCATACCTGATGCGTTCTATGCATCGTTACCGCAAACACAGGGCACGAAGTATGAAGTATGATTCACAGGAAAAGTGTAATATCACATCAGACACTTGTTGCATACTGTTACCGAGGGGTTATATATTAAACCCATGTAGTCTTTTACGTGTTCCTTTAGTAGGAAAAGTCTCGTCTACTGATAGAGAACCACATAAAATTAGGCCGAAACAGGAGATTTCTCTGCCACAACCAACGTAACACAAAGCGCCGTAACACAAAGCGCCAGCACAACGCAATGCTCCTGTGGCACCGGGCACCTGTTAAACGTCCACTTTTGACGATGGGTCTTGCTAAACCACATATGCCGTCTGATATTGTTTAGCTACTTGTACCTCCTGCTCCTAGACTTGTCTCTATCACAGTAGGAACGAAGAAAACAACTCAGTCTGCCATCGTTAAAGTTCAAGCTGGAATGCGCTGACATCCGCCTTTACGCACAGCTCTCCGACTATAAACTCGCCGACAAAGCACAAAGTGGCGGGGATGTGGGTAGATCTTCTCCAAAAACTTAAGATATTTGTTTAGATATCTATTTTAAGTTTCATGTACCACTTGTCTAGGGTAACCCGTCCTCTGGCGCTTTTATGGCCTTCTGCCTTATCACCACACGCAACAAGTGCAGCCTCTTATCTGCTCTACGCAACCAGTGCAGCTTCTTTCTGACGCTACACCTGCTACTCTCCCAGTATGCCGGCTTACTGGGACCCGCTCCCAATAGCGGACTCGGCACACGAACTTTCTGTAGTGTTTGTCGAGGAATAACAACGTTAACCCGTGGGGAAGAGGACTATTCTGTTTCTCACAGCGTGCACAAACTAGGACGACCAACGTCTCCAACGCAATTATTAGAATGAGTCTAGAAAAAATCGCTTCTACTCAATCCTCTAATAATGCTCCTTATTAGTCCGTTTGAATCCCACTTCTGACACCATGTGTTGTTGCCTGGAGTTGAAAGGATGGCCTGTACGATAAGCACTCAGCTGGCTGCACATACACCTGGCCACCACAATCGAATCTTATAGCTGAACTATAATACCAGGCACCTACTGTCAGGTTAGGTTACGCGCCGACCTCTGTGATGTCAATGACCTAAGACTTCTATGTATACAGATAAACCCCGGACTGTCTAGAGGAAGGTGCTCAAGTCTTCCAGGAGAATAACCAGGCGTTTTAGTACATAAGAAGGCAGGGGAACATCAAGGCCCTGACAGTTAACTCACGCGTAAAACATTCGGTCTCAGTAAACAGCTGAAACTCAGGTCATTTATAAGAGGGGCTTAGTTTCAAGGCTTAAACTAAGACTCAGAAAGTATAGAAAAGAATCACAGAAGAGAGACGTTATCTTTACCATCCTGTTTGGGAAGTGGTAGCCTCATCCCAAAACAGAATACAAGCTGAAAGAATCGGACGTTGGATTAAAATAGTTTTATAATTCAGCATTTTTAAATACAGCAAAAATGCGGCACAATACAGCTTGTTGGTTACAATATGTAGGAAAAAGATAATTCCATGTTGTGGTGAGAAGGAAAAACAAAAGAAATTAATCCAATAGTCGTAGTAATTCCATTTTGTGTTGAAAAAGGAAAAACGAAAGAAATTAATCCAATAGTGTCGAAAAAAGCAAAGAGTCCAAAATGAATTCTCGTTCAGTGATCTCCCTTGTCCGGGTGTAAGGCCACGAGCAGCAGGTGGATGATGCGGAGTACCGATGTTCACTGGAGCACTAAGTCCCGCATACTTGGTTTCGTGACGACGTACGGAGTTCACATAATAACTATCAGGAGCTACAGAGTAACACAACACGTAAGACGAGGAAAGAAGAAGAAGCAGCCCCGTACTTTGTTTGACCTGCTACTTATAGTCCTGATTTTTCCGTGACCCCATGGTCCTCCCCTACACATTCCTGGGGCGGTGCCCTCTTCACAGAACTTGATGGAAACTAAACTTACTTCAGAACATTCTAGACAGTCAAAGGCACACATCTCCGGGTTACAAAGCGGAGTTTTACATACATTCAGTGTTGACGACAACATTCTAGTTGAGACAGAGATTCATTCAATATCGGCATTTACTGGTTTTAACATACAAACAGTTTACATTTGATAACAGGCATTACACATTAAGATATAGCATGCATATTACATTCTATTGAGAGTACTTGGTTACATTCAACAGTGTAGGCTACTTAAACATGTTGGTTGGTTACGTTCAAACATCGTAGGCTACACATTTGCATCCATACGGAGTATGTTACATTCAGAATTATAAGTATTTGGTTACATTGTCGTGGTTTATTAATCAGGTAAAAGGCTAAGAAGAGGCATGTCTTTATTGAAGGCACGTAAGTCGTTTTATAGTATTTTCATACATTTTTCCCCAAAACCCCATGTCTAACGTAACACTTCTTGTATGTTGTATTGGCACTTTCATAGCATAACATTTTGTTCAGTCATTCTGTCGTTTATTGGATAAGAATTTCATAGCGTCATTCATCCAGTCTTCACAACTTTCAGTCTCACACGCTCCTCATCACCAAGCGTTCATTTCAGTCTTTCGGAGCTATTTGTTCAAGTAGGCCTAATCACACACGTTCTTCAACAGTTAAGCACATTCCTTCTCTTTCATTCAAACTGGCGCACTTGATTCAATAGTGGTTAGCGGGACAACAGTGTACTATATGGTTTCTGTTACGTTACTTTCTTTATCTACTTAAGCATAGTTGTCAAGGCAGGTGTCTCTGCTTGAGAGGACATCTCACATCTGGCTGATTTGCGCTGACGCAAAAGCAGCGAAATGGGCGCGAATTCACGCATGCGTTCGGTGCTCCATGGGTGGGGCCTAGGACACACGACAGTACTCATCTCACCTTATGAGACACCACAGCCTTTTTCAGCTCCTGCAGTTCCTTCTCTGTCGTCTGGATTTGCTGCTGGGATTTCTTCCTCGTCTCCTCCAGTGTCATCTGTTGAAATGCATTCATATTCAGCAGGATCTACCGTGTTTGTGTTGTACAAACAAGTCGGAATCTGAGTCATAATACAATAGGCTATTGCAAGGTCTTATTGTGGACTTTAGCAATATTATCAGAATAGACATATTATGAAACTGAAACAATGTTAAAGGAACACTTCACCGATTAGCATTAAGCTTTGTATCTTTAGAAAACCAGTCATGTTTTTGAATGGTCATGCATCATTCCCTCAATTTGCCTTGAGATGGGAGAAATACGGATTTCAACGTTGGACTTCCTGCTTTCAATGATGTAAAAATCATAATTTTACATCATTGAAAGCAGTAAGTCCTATTCATGGGTTTCATTGAAATCCGTATTTCTCCCATCTCAAGGCAAACTGAGGGAATAATGCACAACCATTCAAAAACATGACTGGTTTTCTAAAGATACAAAACTACAACAAAAAAAATGCTAATCGGTGAAGTGTCCCTTTAAATAAGTAAATGGCTATTTGGCTATGCGGTTAACATCTTTCTTCAGCACCAGTTCTAAAGCCCTACTTGTCAAACATACAGCATTATGTGCTATGCACTAATCTACTCACCACTGTTACTACAGTATATTATATATATTTCTCAATAAGGCTCTGGCTCAAAATGAACAAGCTGTGTTCTTGGAAGTAGAGATTATGCACAATAGTGAGCATCATATGAAGTGATAACAACATGATATCTGCATGGTGGACATGGTAGCTTATTTTAACAATAGGGTTAAATTGTAGTGTTGAATAAAAATATTACTGGGAATTGTCACCTGTTTCTCATTCCTTTCTGCTGCTGCTGAGACTGTGTCATGACCAGTGTTGTGCATGAACGAGTTCAAAAGAACGCGTTCATAGAACACGTTCATTTTTCTGTGAACGTTGAACTGAACGCAACACATTTGTAAATAATGAATTTGAACGTGAATTCGCTCAGATTATGTGACATGAACGACGAACTTCTCTGTTGAGGTCCAATTAAACGTTACGGAATTTGTTTTGTCCTGAGAAGTCACTATGTGACTTTGTGACACTATCTGCTGGCATTTTAGAAACAGCATGTCGTTGTCACACTCACTGCCCACGGGCGCCACTCCTAAACTACAGCTTTGCACTACGTTGCCGTAGGCTACATTAGACTACCCATGATCACGTTACGCATGCTGCATTGTAGGCCTACACATAATAGAACCGCTGCTACAGTATGTGAATGCAATCGCGGAAAAATTCTGCACTTGTCAGTGATCGAGGGATGTATAACGTGTGTTCAAAGAGCCCTACAGTAGCCTATGTCACTGAACAGTTCCATCGCTACAGGTAATGCAGCAAGGCTATAGATCCTCCATACACCCGGTGGAAAAACTAGCCTACACTCTTCTGCTGTCAGGCATGCACAGCTGATGCATTATTAATTATTAATAAATGCGTGGCTGCATTTATTAGGCGTCGGTATCTGCGAAACAAAGCCCAATTTACGGACATTCTAAATGAGATGAGAACAGGTGGCTGTACCCTACATTCCGCGGTCAGAAACAGATTTCCATTCAAATGAACTGAACTTGAACTAGTTCAAAATTAAAAATAGTGAACTATGAACGTGAATAGTTCACTTTGCACGTGTGTGAACTGAACTTTGAACTAGTTACTGAAAAGTGTGAACGTGCACAACACTGGTCATGACCTTTATGTTCATCCATTGTGCACAACATGCAGATACATTTCTGATCAGTGCGACAGAACACTTCAAGAAGTCTGTCATGCTGAGAGCAGATCTTCTCTTGAAGGTGTGCAGACGCCTGGACCAGTTTGTGCCTCTTAAAGGCAGCAGATTTATAGTGAGGCTGGACATGGGTTTCACAGAAAGATGCCAGACACACCAGGCAGGATTTGACCGCCTTGAGCTTTTTCTCTATGCAGAAGTCACACTCTACGTCTCCCAGTCCAGTAATGCAGGGTCCAGAAGAAGCCTCTTGTGTCTCAGCAGTCTCCAGTTTGTCTACCAGCTCAGCCAACACTGTGTTTTTCTTCAGAACAGGTCTTGGGCAGAACGTCTCTCTGCACTGTGGACAGCTACAAACCTTTCTGGTCCTCCTGATTCCAGCAACCATCAATGCAGCTCTTACAATAACTGTGTCCACAAGCTATAGTGACTGGGTCTTTCAACCGATCCAGGCACACCGGACACTGACATGGATCCTGATTGCTTAGTGCTGCTTCAGCCATTTTTAGCAGGCCTGCAAATACAAAATGGATGGGTCCAATTGAGATCCCTTTAGAAGGCCACACAGTGAGAGGTGGGCTGTATGTTGAATAACACATTGCAATAGGAAAGTTACCAATACAGGACCATAAGGACCAATACAGTTCAACTTCAAGCAAGTAATTTTTTTGGTCTGACATTTTGACAGTGATTTGACATGTCATAGTGTGTTCCAATTGGATGATAACTTTGCTAAACTGACAACTGCATAGCCCTAGTTACTCAACAACAGTTGTGTATCAGTATGAGTAAGACTGAAGTTAATCAATTCATAGGACAGCCTTGAAAAAGCAGTAAAGGGGAGGGGGCATAAGGTGAGATGAGTACCAATGTGAGTCAAGGCAGGTGAGTGAATACTTTTGGCAATATACTGTAGTGCAGGGGTATTCAATTAAAATTCAAAGAGGTCCAGTTACTAAAATGTCCTCCCGGCAAAGGTCCGAATCTTAAATTGTCACTGAAAATAGTGTAGGCTACCCTGAAGTTAATAAAATCAATAATGCATGTACATTTCTAGGCCTATTTAATTTATCGTTACATTTCAAGTGTTTTCAAAGTAATATGCTTGTAACATACCAAAAAGTCTTAACTTGAATGGTACTTGAATGCAAAACAATACTGTAGTTGTCTTTACTAGGCCTACATTTCAAGAAAGACAGACAACAGACACTGAATTTATTCTGAATAGAATAAATATAAAGTGCAAAATAACTTTGAGCAGCCTGAACTTAGGGCCTATTTCAAGCAGCCTAGGCCTAATGTAAAACATTCCGAATCTTTTGAATAAAATAAAAGTGGATCTTTAAGAAAAGAAAAAAAAGACCTTTGCATACTGCGTTCTAGTATCCTCTGCTAATAGTTCAGATGTTCTTGAATCTTGTTGTTGAAGCTGACAATGGGATCTGTAAAGTTTCTGCAGCCGCATTAAGCACTCATTGACAGCTGCTGTCCCATCGCTAAATGCTCTTTTGTGTTGCATCAAAATCCACGCAATCTTTAACGAACACTAATTTGCCTGTACATGCATGCGTGATCACACGAGTAGACCTGTCATAGTGTGCTTTCAATTTGATAATTATTATCCTACCTCCGCCAAGGAAAGTAATGTTTTCATCGGGGTTTGCGTTTGTTCTGTTTGTTAGCTCTCGGAGTGCTTTTCAAGGTTTACTTGCCCTCACTGCGGACTTCTGCGTGTACCTTTCCTCTAACGACCCGTGTTTGATCTCAGTGACGCACGCTAACGTCGCCACAGTTTCACAGCGCATATTCACAGCAGCACGAACGTATTGGTCCGTCCGTCCATTCATCTTTAAAAGTTCGGTTTTCACCATCATTTTTGAGCAAGCCATTTTCTCTCATCTCCTCTCTCTCCCGCTAGGCCTATTCTCTGTTGCTGAAAGGTAAACAATCGAGTTGATTGGCTTAGCTACGGACGATGCTCTTTGATAATATTAGGCCGACAATTTCAACGGGTCCGGACAGCACCGTCACTGGGTCCGGACCCGGACCGCGGTCCGCCATTTGGTGATGCCTGCTGTAGTGTACTTGCAAGTCGTGTTTCCATGAACCTCTGCAAGAACACTGATAGGCCTATAATCACTAACAGTTGCTATCTTTGTCTCATAGCCTACATGTGATCATCTGCATATTGCATAACACAGTGTCATTGGAACTAGCCTGAATATGTATTTCATATTAACTTCATTATGAAAAATAAAGAGCAAAAGACCCATGCTGAAGGAAAAGTGGAATGCTGTTCTAATTCTAAACCTTTAGCCTACTATTAGGCTATGTGGAACATAACAACCCCCCGCGCCCGACGACGAGTTGACCTAACATCAAAGGTCCGTGTATATTTTGGTAATAGGGCTCGGGATCATGACGTAAAAAACTTCGCGGGCGCAGCCATATTGGCAGCTTCACTCCTAGTTTACTATGGATTACTACGGATTTACTCCCGCCTATATTAGTGTGTTCCTGTTATAGTTTTTGCCTTCTTGGTCGTGTGTTGCTGTGTAGTGGGGTGTAACAGCACCACCCATGATCGCAAGAGGAAAAGAATCGCTAATACTACATTTCTGCTTGTCTTCTGCATCTGAATGAATGGATATTACGCTCGGTGCGCTACCAATATGGCGGCTATTCCTAGAATGCAAGGCTTGTTCCCGAGCCCTATTGGATTTTCTGTTTTTGAATGGGAATTAAAAAACAAAAAACGACTGGTTTGTTTGATTTTCGTTTTAAAGCCCAAAACCAACAATTGAAAAACGCAGCATTTTTCTTTCATTTTCATTTTTTAATTACACTTTAAAAAATGAAATTCAAAGTCAACACAAACGGAAAAACGGACCAAAAACAAGCATTATTCATTATTCTCGCACCGGAAGTTGCCATTCAGACTGCAATAAAGCGCGAATAAAGCGATAATAATGTCTTTGGAGCCCTACTCAGAAATTATTCTAGAATTGGCTAAACAAGGCCTGTCATCGTCAGAAATCTCTGCGCGCCTTTCAGTGGAAAGTGGGGGCGGAAGAGGATTTTCAGCCCGGAATGTGCGAAAGTACTGTCCCAGATAGCAAAATCTTTATGGGCCAAATTTGGCCCAAAACTGGCTTGCCGTTTTGGCAGAGTTTTGGAAGGATGTACGGCCCATAAATGGCCCACATTTGGCATACCAGAATCAAAACAAAGGTAGGCCAAAACTCGCCCAAAACCCACCCAAAACCAATTGTGGCATTCCAAAATATGACCATAATTGCCCCAAAAAGAGCCCAAAATCCCCCAAATCCAGCCAAAAAGGTGCCAAAACTTAACCACAAGTGGCCCAAAATGAGGCCATAATTGTGCCAAATGATTGCTGCTACATTAAAATTCCTCTTTAAAAAATATTTAAATTTTTAATCCACTATATGTTTATGTGAGTTTATTGATAATAATTATTAATTGCTATGTCCTACAGTAATATATAGGCTCATAAGGTTTATTTATATTGTGTATGTCTATATAGGTTTGCAAAAAACAAAAACAAGATTAAATGCATTTCATGGTAATTTGATTTATTTATTAAATTATTTGATTCAATTCATTCATAGGCTGGTGGCTGGGTGGCTGGCGTTTTTTCAGGGCATGGCTCTCTCACAGCATCTGTAATCATACAAGCGTAACAAAATGAGTTAAGATTTGGAAGCATATACAGTACATCACTACCTACTTTTCAACGGAATGTCAGCAACATCAATATAAAGGTACCGGCCACCAGCAGGCTGCTGTAATGGTGACACAATCCACCACCTGTAACTAGACAGCTACACTGGGTCCACAAGTGAAGCACTCGCAGAGTATGAAAATAGTTTTAGAAGACTAGTCTAATTTTTCAAACATACTGTACATGCCGCTATCACATCTAGTGCACAGTGTAGTCTTCCAGTAAATATAATGAGGGTTTAAGACATGTTGGCAAAGACCTGTTACTTTAAAATTAAAAAAGGCAACAGAAAAGCGGTTCACAGATACAACTACTTGTTAGTTATACTACAGCATTTGCATGCACAGATTAAACAAAAATGTGTTAGATGCTGAATTATAGAGCTTTGTAGGTACTGGAAATGAGGACTTTATCAAAGCAGACAAAACCTCTTTTTTATGGTGAAATGTATCTGCAATTCATCCTTACCTGGTAAAAGCAGTTGCAGAGGCCTTTAGTTATTGCTCTTCTGAAATAAAAACAGCAGAGAAAGGCATTAATGTACAGTATGTTGACATTTACCTTCAATTCATCCTGAACTGGTAACACCAGTTACAAAAGTATATGGTTATCTTGTATGACTAATGTGTGGACCAAAAGTCAAATAAATCAAATATAAAACTGTACAGCTTACTTTATTGGGTGGCAGGACAGGATGAGAAAGTCTAGACCCCCAAACCAGGCTGGAGCCACTTGTGAATGGCCTGTAACACAGATACATAAATATGCATTACTTTTATCATCAGAAAGAAATTGACAAAATATTTATCATGATCACTAATAAACCCAAGTCAAATAAATAAAATGTAAAGCTGTATACTGTAGCTTACTTTATTGGGTGGCAGGACATGATGAGAAAGGGTAGACCCCCAAACCAGGCTGGAGCCACTTGTGAATGGCCTGTAACACAGATACATAAATATGCATTACTTTTATCATCAGAAAGAAATTGCCAAAATATTTATCATGATCACTAATAAACCCAAGTCAAATAAATAAAATGTAAAGCTGTATACTGTAGCTCACTTTATTGGGTGGCAAGACATGATGAGAAAGGGTAGACCCCTAAACCAGGCTGGAGCCACTTGGCCTGTAACACAGATACATAAATATGCATTACTTTTATCATCAGAAAGAAATTGACAAAATATTTATCATGATCACTAATACACCCGAGTCAAAAATGTAAAGCTGTATACTGTAGCTTACTTTATTGGGTGGCAGGACATGATGAGAAAGGGTAGACCCCCAAACCAGGCTGGAGCCACTTGTGAATGGCCTGTAACACAGATACATAAATATGCATTACTTTTATCATCAGAAAGAAATTGCCAAAATATTTATCATGATCACTAATACACCCAAGTCAAATTAATAAAATGCAAAGCTGTATAGCTTACTTTATTGGGTGGCAGGACATGATGAGAAAGGGTAGACCCCCAAACCAGGCTGAAGCCAATGACCTGTAACACAGACACATAAAATATGCATAACTTTTATCATCAGGGGAAAAAAGCCAAATATTTATTATTACCAATATTACACCCCATTAATAGCATTATATTGGGATCCAGCGAATATGGTGTTGTTAATCATTGTGCCCTTATATTTTATGCAAATGTTAACGAGTAATCTCTACTATTCAATTGAAAAAGTCACCAGGAAACACGCCTGAAAACCAGACGTTTTAGATTGAATAGTAGGCCGGTTTCTCGCTAACGTGTACAAATGTAAGGGCACGAATCCCGATGGTACTTCTTGCTGCCATGTACGAGTTCAGAAGTCTCAAATAGCCTATGTCTGAGCATGCGCGTGACATGGCGCATAGCTTGCATTACTAGAGCTAGCTGCTACGTCGTTCATAATTTAAAATCACCAACGATATCTTATCCCGGACAGGTAATCAATGTGAAATCAGCCTCCCTCCAAAAACGAAATGAGATGTAAACACTACTAAGTCTTCGTAAAGACTCCCCAGTCCAACATCTAAGCTTTCATTGACGTTAACAAAAAACTAGTTTTCATGACAGTTTAACGTTATCGTTAGCCAACAAGCTAACGCTAGCTCACGCAAACCAACTTGTTCACAGGCATAAAGTTAGCGTTCAACCAAATCAAGCTTCGCTCAATTTTAACTCAGTTTTAACTTTTAGCTTTGATTAAAAAGTTAACAAAGTCCAAGTTGGACCAGATTTAGCCCTGTCTAAAGTGAGCTAAATTAGCTTGCGCAAGCTAGACGTTAGGTGGTGTGTAAATGTGAACTATCATCAGATGGCCAAATTACGGATTATATCAGCAAATAAATAAAGCTAGATAAGGTAACTTGTGTTATATTGTGTGATATAAATAAAGCATATAGAAGCATACTTACAGTGAGCCTTCAGACACCGTCATTTCGTCTTCTACTGAGCACTTCATCAGCGAAAAAAATGAAGAAACCGTTACTCCGTCTTTTGGCTGTCCACAAGGATGCCAAAACGTAGTCCCGCTCTTCACCCAGTATTATGGCTACCCAGACATATGCCATAACTCACCCGTATAGTTATCTATCCACTGGCGCCTTTTTATCTTTTATGGCAAACCATAATCATGCCAAAGTTAAGACGAAAGCTTTATCTTGCTTACTTTTAGGCCAAAACAAAGCCAAAAACACCACATGTATGCCAAACTACAGCCAGAATGTTTGCTATCTGGGGTGCTGACAACTGCGTAAACTTGAGGGGGTTGCCCGACGAACATCTGGAGTTGGAGGTGGCAAAAGCCATAGCCGAGGTATGAAAACTGCACTCGTCTTCTTTGATGGGCCTATGTGTGTGCATGTGCAAAGCAATTTATTTCGATTGGAATGGTGAAAGCAGGCCATTTGTTGTTTCTAGACAGGACCAACATTTGGCAGAAGGATGATGAAGGGGTACCTCGCCGTGAAAGGGGTACATGCTGCAGAGACACGTATAGGATCAGTGCTTAGAACTATTCACCGACCTTACAATGAAGCAAGACGCCAGGTAGGCTATACAAATTCAAGATGTTTGAGGTAGCGGTGTGTCACTTATCTACTGGCGTAGGCCTACTTCTGTGTTCCTAGGCTACTTTATAACCATCGCAATTACTAAGACATACACTTGTAGATGAAGCTGATGAGAAATCAATTCATGGATCAATGACTGTAGTGCGCATAGGATAGCCCTGAAGTGTAAGGTCATCCTGCCTCCCTCCAATGCGCAACCCCACGCTGCCACCCAGTGGCCATATTATACTGTTTATAGGCCATCAGCATCCTTTCTCTGGGGTGGGCCAATGGCCCTAAAACTAAACATGGATCATCCTCTCTCAAGGTTATTCAACAGTAAAATAATTCATGGGCTAAAAAGAGTCCAAAGAGTCCAATTGGCCACATCCAGACTGAGCCTGTAAGTTAAAATAGCCAAGCATGAAACTGACTCAAGTAGCCTAAGGGTTGTAGGTGTAGCTGTGTCCGGATCTGTTAAAGCCTATGTTTTGTCACATTATTTTTGTCTTCTTCTAGGGTGCTCGCAACCTCAACCCCATACCATACCAAGCAGACTACATGGGACAGAAGATTCATCTGGACCAGAATGAAAAGTTGCAAATGTTTGGGGTTACACATGTTGTAGCCATTGACGGCTATAGCAAAAAGATTGTTGGTCACTCCACCATGGCCATAAAAAATAACCTTACCATCTATGAAGATGTTTTCAGGTAACATTGTGTAGTTTGTGCATATAACAGTATTCAATCATTTATATGAGCCAAGCCCGATGCTGGCGAATATCAATATGATATCAAGATTGCGATATGTAGACTGTGATTTTGGATGTCCTACAAAGAAAAGCTGTAGTCCCCTATAACTGACAGGCTATACTGCCACTGGAAATAGTATCCCACAAAGGCGAATGTGACAATATGATGTCAGCGTAACAGTTAGCCTACTTTATAGCCGAATCATTTAAATTTTTAAAAGAATGATTTTGAATGGTTACATATGAAAAGCTTTGCTCAAATTAAAACCAACTTTTTCATCCAATAGGCCTGCAATACTAGCTAATGGGATGTGGGACCAGGTTCACGTGGACCACGGGAAGGAGTTTTATTTGACGCTCTTCATTCAGGAGCTGCTGTCACCTCAACGCTACACTCAAGAGAGAAGACCTTACTTGCAAACTCCATCCACAAGGGTACAGTTCAGTATATTCTATAGTTGCTTCACCAACACACACTGTGGCTATCCCTGTTGAAAATTATTTGTTAATATGTGTTATTGTTTATTTCAAAACAATAATTTGTTTTAGCAGCACACAGTCTTATTTTTCAGAATTGCAATGCTTTCCAACACTTTTACTGTAGAGAAGTCTGCAAAATGTAGTGTAAAATGTTTTTTTCCACATATTCAGAATCACACAGTTGAACGAATCTGGCCAGAGATAAATAGCCGTGTCAACTACCCCCTGAAGAAAGCCCTTCTGCAGTTGGTGGACCAGGAATTGCTTGACATGGATGACAGTCTTGTCAAATACTGCGTGTCCTGCCTGACTGGTCAGCTGTGCCAGATTGGTGTTACAAGAGTGGTGGAGTCTTGGAATGCTCACCGTATTCCAGGTAAAATAACCAGTATTGCAAACATCAGAAGAATTAGAACAGAATTAAAAACAGACACACATACAGTACGTCTCAATGTCAACAGTATCTTTATTTTACAGGAAAAGGAACACCAAACGACTTGGCTGGCAGTGGGTGTCCCAAAAAAAATCCCACAGGAGCTGTTGCCTCACTCAGCTGAAGCAGCAGAACTTTACAGACAGCAGCTTGGATCCACCCTAACACCACAATCTACCTTTGGAGTAGATCCATTTTTAACAGAAGAAGACAAACTAATAGCTGAGAACCAGTTTGCAGAACAATATTCTGACATTTCTGAACTGTTGTCTAGAGCAGTCAACAATGATTGCACACCATACAAAGAGGCGCTTCTCTTTCTCATTACCACAACTCGGCGCAATGTGTAAACATTTGTGTTGGGATTTGTAAAAAATATAAGAATGTAAATGAGTGGAATTAGTGGCAGTGGGCGTATGAACTCTGACCCACGTAAAAAGAATAAAACAAAATAAAAACAACAAACACTCAGTACTCGGTAAACAAAATAAAATCAAAATAAAAACACTCTGTATCACTCGATACTCGGTAAACAAAATAAAAATACTTGTTTGCGAGTAAACAAATACATATTACTCCTCTTCAAAAAGAGACCTCAGGACAGACAGTGCCTCTGATAGGCCCTTAACTTCAAACATGCTGTCTCCTTCAACACTTCCCCTACATTTTGCACAGGTGTCGGAGTTCCTATGCCACTCCTCCACGCAAGTTTTGCAGCCAATGAGGGTTTGGCAACACTGCGTGAAGATTGGCTCTGTCATCAACTCTAAAACACAAAATGAGAAAGACTTGTCAATTAATGCATGTGTGTCTTCGGTTAAATGTTCTTGGTGTATTGGATGTGCATTATGTAACAACTTTGTTAATTATAAGAATATCTGTTACTGTACATCACAAAAATAAAGTGGCTGGCACACAGCAAACATTGGTTAGATACTATAAAACACAAGTGTTTATTTGTCAATGAAATTGTGGCACACACCATATAAAATAGATCCATTGGGTACTTACTCAAGCAAATAGCACAAGAGAACCCATGCTTAATGGCCTGTAGCTGTGATTGAGTCAGGGTCAGTCTTTTAACTGCAGCCAGATCGGTGAGCTCCCTGAATGCTGATGTAACATCCGGGAGACTCTGAGATGCAAGAACCAGCTCTTCAATTTTTTCTGTGACCTCGGCAATGCCTCCAACCTCTTCGTTTTTCCGGCTGTTTCACAGAGGATATAACACACACAAAAAATAGAGGTTAGATATGTACTTGATATGGTGAGCAGGATTGATGATGGCGGGGTAGAAGTGTAACCTTTGCAAAAAAAAGTATTTGATTTATAAAATAGAGCAGCCATTTAGGAAGTGTATTTGGCAGGATTTCATACTTTAAAAGGTGTACTGTGTAAGATTGTGGCCAGAGTAGGTATTGCAACTATGCTGCTCATTTAAACTGTGCTGACTATTGCCAATTTTGATCTTTTCATAAATATTACTGAATAATAAACCAATATTTACTAGCATGACCAAAGGACAGCACGTCTTGCAATGTCTATTGTTGGAAATTCAAAATGGCAGATCATGGAGAAGATCCGCCTTTTCATGTATGTAAAACACAATTTTTCCAGTTACAAGGAATATTTAGAATTTAATGGTGGTGGTAAGTATTTGTTAAAAAGGTCACATTTGTGAATGGCCAGGATGAATTCTGGAAATTGACTACTAAAATGTTACATGGTGCACCCTTAAGGGGGACTTGGTTTATTAGTGGCAGACAGGGTATAAGGGAATGCAAACCCAACGTATGGTGTGGCCTATACAAAGATGGCAATGGCAAAATTGTCTGAAAAGAGAAGTAAAGATTAATCGGTAACACTTTACTTAAAGCCAACATTGTAAGCGCATTTGTAACAAATTATAACGCACATTATAATTACTTACAACGTATTATAACTACACTCATAATGCTTCATGATGCTTTATATTAACAGTTATGAATAACTATGAATCTAGCTTATAATGCTTTATAAATACAAGGGTGTCATGAGTGCTCATGACTGGCTATAAACTACAGGCTGCCTGATGGGGTTTATAGTACATTTTGAGTACCTATACCCCTCTATGCACAGACCTGGATGATAAACTGTCATAAGGGCTCATACGATGCTATAATGTTTCATGTGAGATCATAAGTCGTCAATGTGTGCTCTAAGTAAAGTGAAGTTCATATGGATGCATCTATAATGCACTGTATAATGCACATCTATAATGCATCATAATGTACTGTAAGCCCCATCAGGCCGCCTGTAGTTTATATCCAGTCATGAGCACTCATAATACCCTTGGATTTATAAAGTGTTATAAGCTAGATTCATGGTTATTCATTACTGTTAACATAAAGCATCATGAAACATCATCAGTGTAGTCGTAATGCGTTGTAAGTAATTATAATGTGCATTATAATTTGTTATAAATGTGCTCATAATGCGCAATAGATATGGGCTTCATAGAAAGTGTTACCGATTAATCTAACAGAAAAAATAAAGCAACAAAAAGGAGCACAGTTCAGTGTAAATGAGCCTACCTCATTCTCCTCCTCTTGGTGCCCTGCAGGTCTGTGAAGTCTTTTTCTGGGACAGCAAGAACTTTTCTGGCATTTTGTCTCCAATAAGGTGACCCTTGGAGTAGGAGTGGAGGCCAGGAGAAAACATTTCAGTTGAAGTGGATCACTCATTCATAATCAAAAGCACAAACTCAAAACAGAGAAGCATTTATGTATGTTACCCACCTGTTGTTCCCTCCGATTCCACAATAGCATTCCCCTGAGAATCCGTCAAAATCAAATTCTCCGGACTCCCAATGGCTTCCTTCACTTTGGCAGCGATCCCCTGAGGAGAGGCCTCAGCTTCCGAAAATCTCACCATGACCATCCGGCTCACACTGAGCTTGCCGCTAAGAGCCTCAGCGAGGTACACGGATCTGGATGAATTAAACAAGTACAAATGATAAGTAACAGACGGGCCAATGAAGACCCAGGGGAAACAGAGGGTTTAAATACACAGGGAGGGGTAATCAAAACAGGTGAGAGACAGGTTTCAAAATTAAACACAAACCAAATTCCCACGGAATATGCCAGACCGCATGGCAAGATAGGGCATATCACACAAGACAGAAAATGGAAACATAAACAAACCAATGGTTTTGGAATGTAGGCCTATTGGTAGAAGAATTCAAGTGCTCAGTAGCCTACTTCAATACAATTACATGCCTACTTTCCACTAGGCCACTTATGTCAACAATAACAAGGTAAGAGATATCTAGTCTACAAACCAAAGCATGGGTAATGGTGCTATGGCCTATTATAGGCTACAGTAAGCTTATCATTTCCGATTTCATAAGTGACTTA
The DNA here is from genome assembly GCF_963854185.1 of Sardina pilchardus. Taxonomy (NCBI): domain Eukaryota; kingdom Metazoa; phylum Chordata; class Actinopteri; order Clupeiformes; family Clupeidae; genus Sardina; species Sardina pilchardus. The sequence goes on along the minus strand of NC_085002.1, from coordinate 27,033,088 downwards.
AAAAGTTACCTTTGAAACGTTTTGTTTGAGGCTCTGGGGAGAGCAGCGGCACCCAGCAGTGAGCCACTGGTCACTGTACTAGTCCTTGAGAAGGCAAAGCGTTGCCCCGTACTTGATCCTGGGGCGGCGACATCGTCCTCCCCGTGGACTTCATAATGCCCCCTTGGACACAGGTCCAGTGAGCTGAACATTCCTGACGAATCGCTGGCAAATATCGCCACATTGGCGTCGTCTGTAAGGTACAGACTGTCAACGGAGACCTAAAAACACAAAAGTCAAATAAAATTAGCCAACTAGGCATAATATTAGCGGCATCACACGTTTCAAAACCATTTATTCAATGTTATGAGGGTAGCGATCCAAACTAACTGGCCAAAACTTTTAATTATTTCTACTTGAGTTGAAAAAAGATCTACCATGACGAACACAGTAGGCTAGGCTAGAGGCTCTGATATTACTATCATTAGGCATATACTTATTCGTAGTATTGGTGGTATAGTGGGTGGTAGTTTACTTACCTGAAAGATCCTGCTCAACTTGAGGACCGTCATGTCCTCTTCACGCAAGCTTACCCGCTTACTCTTCCTGAATAAATTGTATTGAACTTGATCCATATTTCTCCAACTCACTGCTGTAGTCGTCGATGCTATGCTAGTCCTCCTCTTCAGTCCCGGTTGGACCATGACATGTGCTCCTGTCTGACTTCCGACAAAAATCAAAAATGAATAATGCTTGTTTTTGGTCCGTTTTTCCGTTTGTGTTGACTTTGAATTTCATTTTTTAAAGTGTAATTAAAAAATAAAAATGAAAGAAAAATGCTGCGTTTTTCAATTGTTGGTTTTGGGCTTTAAAACGAAAATCAAACAAACCAGTCGTTTTTTGTTTTTTAATTCCCATTCAAAAACAGAAAATCCAATTACCAAAATATACACGGACCGTGTAACGCTTATCAGTTTAATTTTCTTTCCAAAACTTAAAAATCAGAAATTGGAAAATGTATTTCAATTTCCTAATATTGTGTTTTTTTTCGCCAGGTAAAAACGTCAGTAAGATTTTGGAGTCGTGTTTTTTATTTTGCATATGTGTTGAGCTTGATAGAAAATTGGATAATTGAAAACATAGAAAATCGGAAAGGTTTGTTGTTTGATCCTCTAGGCTGCTGGGGAAGCCACCTCGCGCTTTTCCCTGATCAGTGGCTGCGCGTAGAAAGCGCAGGCGACTCGTTGCGTTTCCGTGGGCTTTACACGGGCGAATGTTTAGTATATCAACTCATGTACAGTATGTACATTTTGGCTGGTAGTTGTAAAATGTAGTGTGTGTGTGTGTGTGTGTGTGGGGGGGGGGGGGGGGGGGGTCCCCCACTTCTAAGTGACGTATCTGGTCCCTTTGCGTCAAAAGAAATGCGTGATGCTGAACCTTGGGGGCTGTTTAAGCCCTCCGAGCTCAATATGCTCCAGTATATGTGTGAGTCAAGCAGTAGGCCTACTAAGTTAATTCATGTCTCTCACTTAGGCCGTTCATCCTGCAGGCTACACTAGGCTGCTGATGTTGTCACTCTGCTCTGCTTGTGAAGCTCAAGCTGACCCCAGGGGGATTCAATAGCATGGACTCGGCAACAGTTGCAACATTAATTCTGCATTGCAATTGTCTTTACAACAGGCAGAGGGGCATGACCACTGTAATTGCAGAATTAATGTTACTATTGATGTTGAGAAATGTCCACACTTTGTATTGTTACACTCAAGTGAACCCTCCCTGTCTTCTGGCCCAGTTTATGATCAAGCAGTTTTGTGTAGGCCCTACATGACAATCAATGTGATATTTGCACCAACACGGGACCTATTAGAGGTTGATGTTAGAGATTATTTACAAGAATATACAAATAATATCTTCCATAATAATGTGTGTTAGAGTACATACATAGAGTAATAAGTCATCGCAAATGTAAATAAATACCAACAGACAATAGGGACAGGTCGAACTAGATGTTTTTAATGGGCCAAACATCATGTGTAATGTTTGTGCATAGACAGTTTGATAAGAATCTCACTCATGCCTCTTAACAAAACTAATAAGGTGCCAAACATTGTTGACTCGCACAAAAGACAATCATCATTTGTTTTTATGTACGTCTGCTTTGGCATTTGGTGACAGTGGCTTCTGCAGCCACATTTTGAATCAAATCTTGCATGCTTTGCAGTCACCTGAGGCTGCGTGACTTTTGCATGATTTATTACTGATGATCCAAATCTGTCATTACCTGATGTCCTGTTTGCTAACAACCTGCAAACATCCAGAGTACCTCTGAAGCTATCTCCTCCTGCTGAAGTTGTGGCAGCACATTACATCCCTGAAGGCAGGTACCTGACCCAACCCACAGACATTGGCCATGACCCTGTGTATGGGAGTGCAGACTTACAGGATCTGTGGGACATTTGCTTTTCAACAGTTTATCCCAGCTTTATAGACATCTTTTACAGCACAGTCATGTGGGACAATGTTTTTTTCACACCAGCCCTGCTTTCATACATTAACATTACAAACAGACTCAGTGGGAATTACTTTTAATCTTTCCATCTGTTGCAAGAGAATTAGCTGGCGATGGATGCTGTGGGGGACTGTGGTCAAGCTTTTGAGCTACATGTATGGTCATTACAATGGAAAAACGGAGGCAGGAGCTGCCTTCACATTTTATTTATTTTATTATTGAGCTTAAATATACATCATTACATTATATCATGTACCATCTGCATCAATCAGATCAGTATAAAGGTCGGTAGTCAATAGTTGTAATGGAAAATAAGGGGAAAGACAGCAAAAACTTCCAAGGCTTAGCAATAGGGTGCATGCTTACCACCCAACTATCCGCCGGCCTAAATGAAGAACTAAGGAAAAGGTTAAGGCAGCTCATGGTTATGTCAGGTAGCTAGGTGATATTACTCAGTTAAAGGGTTGGCACCCAAACTCCAACTCCAACACCAAAGGCCCACAGGCTCAGAGGCCCACAGGCTGTCACACCAACATTTAAGTTTCACCCCCTCTCCCCTCCTCAACACACACACTAGATCAGGCCACATCAATACCACCAGCTAATTCAACAGATGTGACATATTTCATGGAAAGATTAAAAGTAATTCCCACTGAGTCTGTTTGTAATGTTAATGTGTGAAAGCAGGGCTGGTGTGAAAAAAACATTGTCCCACATGACTGTGCTGTAAAAGATGTCTTCAAAGCTGGGATAAACTGTTGAAAAGCGAATGTCCCACAGCTCCTGTAGGTCTGCGCTCCATTACAGGGGGTCAGGCCCAATGTCCATGGGTTGGGTCAGGTACCTGCCTTCAGGGATGTCATGTGCTGCCACAACTTCTGCAGGTGGAAGTAGGTTCAGAGGTACTCTGGGTGTTCGCAGGTTGTTCGCAAACAGAGCATCAAGTAATGTTGCACACAATGTTGTATACAGTCCCTTTAATTTTCCACAGCTTTGTTTCCTTGCTCTAACACACATTATTATGGAAGATATTATTTGCATAGTCTTGTAAGTAATTTCAAACATCAACCTCTAATTCACTAGGTCCTGGGTTGGTGCAAATTTCACATTGATTGTCATGTACATAAAACTGCTTGATCATCAACAGTTTAATGATGAAGTTAAACTGGGCACAAGGCCATGAAGACAGGGAGGGTTCACTTGAGTGTAACAATACAAAATGTGGATATTTCTCAACATCAATAGTAACATTAATTCTGCAATTACAGTGGTCATGCCCCTCTGCCTGTTGTAAAGACAATTGTAATGCAGAACTAATGATGTTGCTGAGGGGAATCCTCCTGGGGTTAGCTTCACAAGCAGAGCAGAGTGACAATTGAGAGACAATCATGAATTGACTTATAATACTGCTTGACTCACACATATACTGGAGCAGTAATTCCCACTGAGGTGGCTTCCCCAGCAGCCTAGAGGCGCAAACAACAAACCTTTCCGATTTTCTATGTTTTCAATTATCCAATTTTCTATCAAGCTCAACAATGCAAAATAAAAAAACACGACTCCAAAATCTTACTGACGTTTTTACCTGGCGAAAAAAACCACAATATTAGGAAGTTGAAATACATTTTCCAATTTCCGATTTTTAAGTTTTGGATAGAAAATTGAACTGATAAGCGTTACACGGACCGCCGTAGGACCTCTTTGTAGCCTGACCGTGTCTGACAGGCTATGACAGAAATAAAATCGAAAGCAAATGCGTTTATCAGTTAACACCGCTCAAGTTAATAGCGCCGCGCGGCGAAGGTATTGGCCTACTCATATCTTTGGCTGACATTGTCAAAACTGCACGAAATTGGAAGTCTAGGAACATTATGACATCCTCTGAATGAATTGAATGAATGAAAATAAATCAAATTATGTGTTTTTGTGACTACACCAACTGGCTTGTAGATGGCCAGACACAGTTTTCTGTGAATATCTCAAGATAAAATGAAATAAGATGAAAAAAGAGGTATTGTAATCACAGGTATCTTTAATTAACAGGTTCAAAACTGCACGAAATTTGAAGTGTAGGATCATTATGACACCCACTGAATGTATGCCAAGTTTTGTGTAATTTGATGATTGGGGCATTCAATACATTCATATATGTGTACATTTAGTGACTGTACAATATACACACATGCACAAACACATTTAAAGATACATGCACACACAAGCAGGCACACACACACACACACACACACACACACACACACACACACACACACACACACACACACACAGCTGCGAAACATATGCCTATCTGAAGAGGTCAGTCAAGACTCCTCTCTCCTCATTGGTGGAATGATTTACTCGTTGTTCTAACTAGTTTTGAAATCTTCAGAGTGTCTGAAGACTTATCTGTTTACCTTATTTCTCAATTTAATTCAGAATTAAGGTCTGTATATGTTTACATATATATTTATATTTAGAGTATACATAATGTAAAATTGTATGTATGACATTATAATAAACTGTGAACTGTGATTGATGTTTATTGAAGTCACTTAGGAAGATTGTTCACCTAAGAACCCTTAAACAAAAGCATAAACATAAACATCTTCACCTGGGGTGCCAATTCACCTTACTCATGCTGCGGCCAGAATGAAGATAGCCTACTGGGTACACTTGCCATTACACTTCAGTCCAGCAGATGGCAGAAATACACTCTGCTTGGGAACTGCCAAAAAAACCTCACACCTCCTTCCCTTCCCTTCTGTGAGTTTTGTTTTTTGTTGGGCAGTTTGCAAACATAGTGTATAGATCATAATAGACCCCTTCAATATTTGTAAACATCCAGAGCCTAGGTTGGGTGCGTGTAACATGGGGTCAGAAAAATGGGCCTAATCTTGTGCAGATAACAGAATGGGTAGACGCGTTGGCAAGTGGCAAGAGATTTATTGGCCCGCCCTATCCGGCTATCTGGTTTACAAGCCCAGTGTGTATACACACAAAAAATAAGTTCAAGTAGGCCATTTTCTTGAGGTTTCAGTCAATTCATACTAACACACACAAATACTAACACAAACTTTCTGACCCCGATAGGCGTGCCCATTTTTCTGTGACGTGGGCCGTGAGCAGGTCAATAGCCTCGTTCTGACTTACAATGGCCGCCGGATGAATAAGGCGAATAAATGAGGAGGGCACAATGTATATCATACTATATACTGAACTTTGTTCAGTCCAGTTTTGCTTTTACAACTTACAGTAAACATGCAAGAAATTCCAAAATGGCAGTTGCATATTTATTATTCATAATGGCAACAAACATTTTCTATTATATTTTCCCTCATACCTCTAAGACATTACACAAATTAATCTCAGTTAAACAATAGATAACGGCAGTTGATTTGAAGATCCCTTCATATATAGTACTCCATCACGAGATACTAGAAAAAAAAGACAGCAAGAAAAACATACACATTTTCAATAGAATAAACTTTGAACATTTCCCTGCTAGTTCCCTACATTGCTATGATCACACACAACGCAAACAGCCTGATATTAATCAAATATGTAAGTAATCTTAACAACAGAAAGGTTAAAGGACTAAATACTTGGATAGTATCACAGAAATCCACCCTTGCTGTTGGCATCTAAGCTCCTATTATGGCAGCTTCTTCACTCAATGCCTTTGGCTTTGAGTTCATCTCGAACTCTCTTCAGGTAGTCATCATCCGGGTAGCCAAAACTTGCAAAGGAAGCAAAAGTAACATTAATATCAAACATCTGACTACACTTTAAGAGACTACATAAAATTAAATAAGCCCACTAACCAGGTATTCTACCTGAGATAAATTATTACTCCACTCTCTACACAAATGATCTATTTGAAAGTCAGTTAACCACGTGTGTAGCAAATGTACCATCCTGCAATACAAATCCAATGTTTGTTTGTTTGTTTCGGGCATAACAACCTTTGAGGTCAACATCTATTTTATTAGCCACCTACTTTTGTGCTCCTCCATGGATGTTGGTTTTATGATGGACATCATTCCAGGTCACACAGTCATCCCTGCCACTGGTGCGTGAAGTGCCCACTGTAAATATCAACCTCTGGTCAAAGGCCTTCTTCAGGAGTGCCAGTACCTCCCTCCCTTTCTTGTTGTCTGGCAAGTAAGCTGTTCTATGTGTACCTTGGAACAATCGACCTGGCTTGGGATGTTTGCGCTGCCAAACAGAATTGAGAGAAAATAGCATATTTATAGTTGCATATTATTACGATATTGAACCTCTACTGCAGAATATTAACCTACTACTTTTCTGGTACGCTACCTGGTTATTGGTAAAATTACATACAGATGAAAAAAGAGAAAAATGCCCCCAACCTCTTACCGACTGAATGCCACCGTGAATTTGATAGTTGATGACTATGCTGCCACAATGTTTAAACCCAGGAAGGCGTGTATGCTGTGTATAGTGTGTCATCGTTCCATCTGGCTGGTCTCCCACAACCTTTCCTCCAGTTAGTGTTTTGTGATTGCCATTTGGTCCTTCTCTTGAGCCTGCCTTGCTCTGTTGCCACATAGATTTGGAAGGATTAGGAAGGCATACTTTTGCTGGCCACCATTCTAGTTCTTGTTCCTCTTCTCCATATAGATTCATGGTTGGTCCATCCACTGACGATCCATATTTTGTACCACCCTCATATCCTCTATATGATTTCCACCCTGCTCCTCCTTGCTTTCCCATGCTCTCATAACACTCCTCATCATTAGCCTCCTTGGGTTCTTCCAATATAATTTCTTCACCCCAATTTGTAGCTTCCCATCCTGGAACATCAACTCCCCAACAATTAGCCTCCTTGGGTTCTTCCAATATATTTTTTTCATCCCATTTTGTAGCTTCTCCTTCTGGAACCTCAACTCCCCAACAATTAGCCTCCTTGGGTTCTTCCAATATAATTTCTTCATCCCATTTTGTAGCTTCTCTTTCTGGAACCTCAACTCCCCAACAATTAGCCTCCTTGGGTTCTTCCAATATATTTTTTTCATCCCATTTTGTAGCTTCTCTTTCTGGAACCTCAACTCCCCAACAATTAGCCTCCTTGGGTTCTTCCAATATAATTTCTTCACCCCAATTTGTAGCTTCCCATTCTGGAACATCAACTCCCCAACAATTAGCCTTGGGTGACTCCAGAGCTAAAGCAACTTCTTAATCAGAAAAAGCATTTGTTTAAAATGGGTGGAAACTTAGAGGAGAAAAAGACAGTGCAGAAAAAGATCAAAACCATGGTAATGGAATGTAAAGCTGCTTACAAACGCAAACTTGAAAACTACTTTAGAATTGATGCTAGGAAAGCATGGCAGGGAGTCCAAACTATCACTGGTTACAAGCCTAAGAACCACCCTATGGTGGTAGACAATTAACTTGATATGGCAAATTAACTAAGTAACTTTTATTGTAGATTTGACGCACATGATTTTAAAGCAGAACAATATCAGATTAACATGGAATTAAAAGGCATGAATGGGGCGAACATTGACATTTCAATTGATGATGTTAAGTCTTATTTCAGACGTGTAAATCCGAAGAAAGCCTGTGGGCCAGATGGTACTAGCAGCAGGGCACTGAAGATGTGTGCAGATCAGCACAGCCCTTCCATAGGTTGTTTCAGCTGTCATTAGACACTGGTGCTGTTCCTAACCTGTGGAAAAAATCGCTTGTAGTGCCTGCACCAAAACATAATAAACCTAAAGAACTTAATGACTTGCGCCCAGTCGCCCTCACATCCACTGCATGAAATGTTTTGAGAAGATTGTTTTAAAAAAACTTCTCCCAGAGGTCTACCTTTTAGATCCAAATCAGTTTGCCTATCGAGCGGGGAGGGGGGTTGAAGATGCGCTGCTGACTTTGACAAATAATGTCTTGGAACATCTAGAACAGTCTAAAAGCCTGGTCAAGATTTTGTTTGTTGACTTCAGCAGTGCCTTCAACACCATTCAGCCACATCTAATGGCAAGGAAACTGTTACATTTCAAAGTCAATCCTAAAATGATTTTGTGGATAATGGACTTTTTGACCAAACGCAGTCAGCAGGTCCATTTTAACTCATGCACGCCGTCATTACAATTCACCAACACAGGAGCACCCCGGGGGTGTGTTTTGTCTCCAATTCTTTATGCATGCTGATGATACAGCACTGGTAGGTTTCCTACAGTGCAACCCTCCATTCAGTGGTGCTCTGATAATGATGTTTTAGTCAACGTAAAGAAAACTAAAGAGATGGTCATACATTTTAACAAGAAAGGAAATACAATGCCTCAATCAAGGATTAATGGGGAACTAATAGAACAGGTTTTAACTTATAAGTATCTGGGTGTTGAAATTGATAATAAATTGTCCTTCACAGAACGTGAACTGAGCAAGACAAACAAACTGCAGCAGCGGATGTTTTTCTTGAGAAAATTAACAACTTTAGGCTAGATAGCTGCATTCTTCAAATGTTTTATAAAGCCCTTTTGCAGAGTGTTCTGTCCTTCTGCCTCATCTGTACATTTGGTAATATGCATGCTAAGGACCGTAAAAACTCCAACACATCATCATGTGGCCAGTAAGATTATAGGAACCAACCAGGCACCAGGTAGATCAGCTGTATAATGAGCTGATCCTAAAAAAGATAGACCAGATCCTCAGTGACCCAGGACATCCTCTGTTCTCAAAATTTGCATAAAGCATGCAAACAAAACAAGTGGTTCTTATTCAGAATTAATATCCAGCCTACTAGCCAATCAGAATTGAGTGTGCTCTCTCTCTGAGTGATAAAACTAGAAATCAGGGTTCCCACTGTCGGTGAACAACAAAATTAATCAATAAACCACGAATTTTCCCTGACTTTCTCTGACAAAAAAAAAAGAACTTCTATGAACTACTATGTAATGAAGGGTACAATATTACCAACAAAACATTTTGTCGAGTGGGAGATGAAGAAATGGGCATTGAATAAATAAAGTTGGACTAATTACAATTAATTAACTAATTAATTACTCAATCAAACAGTAAGGCTAATGACCAAATATACACCTGTGTGGAAATACATTTTACATTTACATTTACCTCCGCCAGGGAGGGAGGGTCTGTCTGTCTGTCTGTCTGTCTGTCTGTCTGTCTGTCTGTCTGTCTGTCAGATAACTCAAAAAGTAATGGATGAAATTTTCAGGGAAGGTCAGACCCAAGGAAGAATCTATTACATTTTGGGAGTGATCCGTAACACCGACGGGATTCCGGAGCCGTTTATGTGTTTCACTTAGTGGTGTAATGGCATGGTTTGGCCACATGGTGGCGATCGGAATACTTTAGGTTCAAATGTATGACAACCTAGGGAGAATACAGGCGGAGGTCTGCGCTCTCTGAGTGCTTTTCTAGTTTTATGTATTTTGGCAAGTACATTTTAAACTGCTGCAAAAAAATCCCCTGATATTCCATCCATGACGTGTCTAGAATAGACTTTCCAAAATTCCATGACCCGTAGGAACCCTTAAGTATATTTTTGGACTTTTTCCCTTTATAGGGTCCGGGAGGGTGGCGGCGAGCGAGTGGGAGAAAGGGATGACTGTGGGTCAGACTCAAACTTGGTTCCAAGTGGGCAATCAAACCCGAATGTGGTGTGGATGCTGCAGCCACGTGCACCACAGGATCCACTGCATATTCAAATAAACAAATATTCAGTAACTCAGTTGTTTCATTAAATCAAAGGGTTCATCTAAGAATGGTGTTTTTCATTTCTCTTACCTTGTCTCGTAATCTTTGCCATTCGAAGATTCAAAACTTGTTCTACTTTCTTTTTGAGGGCAGAGAGAGCGAGCTTCGGGTCTTCAAATGACAGGTTTGGACCGAAAGTGACACGTTTACATACGGCAGCCGGACGGAGGTTCTGGTAACTCTGTCAGGACAAAAGAATACCCCCAAAAAACTTTACATACATTATATGTAGGCCTACAGGATTATGTGGGTAAACTGCATAAGTTATGTAGGTAAACTGTGATAACTCCACAAACTAATTCAACAAGTCAGTAAAGAAAATGGAAAGATGACGACTGAAAAGCCCAACATCTCAAGACACATACAGACTCGATTTGACAGAACATCCCAATTCAAACCTTTTTACTGCTAGTAATAATTCTGCATATTGCACTGAATTATCCAAAGTCACAAAAAACACTCCTAATAAATTACAATGATTTACATTGAGCTCAATGAGCATCAAACAGACTATTAGGCTAACTGGAAAAAAACACCATGCCAATCTCTATCTACTGTATGGTGAAGGGTATGTGATGATGTGGGGCTATTTTAATTCCAAAGGCCAAGGGAACTTTATCAGGATGCATAGTATCCTGGATCCATGAAATAGCTGGCCTTTAAAGGGGTCCTAGAATTCAAAACCACATTCACCTTGTTCCTGTTGAATTTAGGCTGCGAGCAGTGTCCAAAGGACAACACCAAAGACTTTACCGCGTCCCCCGCCTGCTTTCGTATGCAAATTGGGAAATAGAAACAGCCGTGTTGAAATGCTCCAATCTGAACAGAGCTCAGATAACACGTAATAGGCGCCCATCCCCCTTTAGATACACCCCCTCTCATTTGCATACCTTCGATTAATAATTCTTGTTAAACTGCTCTTACGATGCTAATATCTAGATATGTGGTCTATGGCAGAGACGTTGTAATGCTAGCGTTATTACAGCTAACTTTGGAGAGTTACTATACTAAGAAATGTACTGATAAAACTTACCAATCTAACACATTCATTCTGTTGGGGAATCTGCTGCACTTCATCTTTGTCAGAACCTTCTTCTGACTCGGTTTATACATGTACGGCTGTATTCCTTATTTAAATCCATTGTTGATAGCTTTATCAAAGACTTTTGGCTTTATTTACCAGCAGTAAACGTAGTTTCAATTTGCTCTAGCTTCAGACCGGTGGATTGAGCCAATCAACTTTCAGGACATATCGGCCAATAGACCAATCAGCGCGCATCTCATTTGAATATTCATGAACTTGCTGAGTGGGCGGGAAAAACAAACTGTTTCATTGCAGGGCTTATTTATGACCTTGTATTAGGCGATCTAGCAGTGCTCCTGGGGCGTTTTCAGCCCCACAAATTTACATATGACATTATTTAGGCTCAAAGATCAATTTGTAATGGTCAAAAAATGCGTTCTATGACTCCTTTAAAAATAAAAACATATTAAAAAAAAATCCTCCTGCTCCTATGGGAATTTTACATAGGGGCCAAATACTGTACGTACAGTATGCCCCCTGTATTTAAGGAAGAACATTTATTTATTTACGATACATTCTTCAATCACAAAGAAAATTGGTTTCCTTGGCTGTTGGATTTTTACTCATCTTTTGAATTAAGGCATTAAGATCAATTGTCAAAAGATGATTTTATATTCCTCTTTTTAGTCAACTTTAGCATGGGGTCAAATACTTAGTCCCCCCACTGTATATGAATTTCTTCCAATTTCATTGAATTTCAATTCTACTTCAAATTCGAATTGTGATTCTACATCCTGTTTTTGACCTCAATTCAAATTCAATTCAAATTCAAGAATGGAAATGGAATTTAAGAGTCATTCTCAATTCAATTCTGAATTTTGCACAAGCCTGCTGTGCACCAGCGCACAAAGTCCATAATGACAGAGTTTGGTGGATGAACTTGACTGGCCTGCACAGAGTCCTGACCTCAAACCAATAGAACACCTTTGGGATGAATTAGAGCAGAGAATGAGAGCCATTCTCCTCGTTCAATGTCAGTGTGTGATCTCACAAATGCGTTTCTGGAAGAATGGTCAAAAATTCCCATGAACACACACCTAAACCTTGTGGAAAGCCTTCCCAGAACTCTTCCCTGAAGAGCTGAAGCTGTTATAGCTGGAAAAAATTGGCCGATGTCATATTAAACCCTTTGGATTAAGAAGGGATGTCACTTAAATTCACATGCGAGTCAAGGCAGGTGACATAATACTTTTGGCAATATAGTGTATAAGAACACTTTTGTTTTTGCTCTTTTCCAGGGCATATTCAGAACAGAAAGTGTGGTCCCTGAGGAGCTATATTTGACAACATTTTATATCCTTTAATCCAATTAATTATCAGTAATGGGGCTAATCTACCAGGGCAACAGAGGAACTACCTGGAGGAAATGGACATGGTCCTCTTCATGTGAGAGCTGATCCAGCTCAGCCAGTACTCTTCTCATCTCAGCAACCTCCTGCTCCAGGTCCTTTATGACTTTGTCAGCCTGGCTCACCGCTGCCTTCTCCTTATCTCTGATCAGCTGAATTACCTCAGTACGGCACCTTTCAATGGACTGGAGCAGCTCCCTGAAGATTGTCTCACTGCATTTCACTGCCTCCTGAGCGCAGTTCTATGAAGAGACACAGAGACAAGAAAGCAGTGTTTTGGTGGTGTTTGCATGGTTTTTATAAAAAAATGTATATGTCTTTTAGGTAATTACTTAGCTTACTAGTTTTAAACCGACATCTCTTAGGGTTGTTTCAACTTGCATTTTTTTCTCTTTTTCCCTGACTAGAAAGGGTTACCCTGGTCTGCCATACAGTCTACACTCATTGGTACTCATCTCACCTTATGAGACACCACAGCCTTTTTCAGCTCCTGCAGTTCCTTCTCTGTCGTCTGGATTTGCAGCTGGGATTTCTTCCTCGTCTCCTCCAATGTCATCTGTTGAAATGCATTCATATTCAGCAGGATCTACCGTGTTTGTGTTGTACAAACAAGTCGGAATCTGGGTCATAACTTTAGCAATATTATCAGAATAGACATAATATGAAACTGAAACAACGTTAAAGGAACACTTCACCGATTAGCAGCTTTGTGTCTTTAGAAAACCAGTCATGTTTTTGAATGGTTGTGCATCATTCCCTCAGTTTGCCTTGAGATGGGAGAAATACAGATTTCAACGTTGGACTTCCTGCTTTCAATGATGTAAAAATCATCATTTTACATCATTGAAAGCAGGAAGTCCTATTCATGGGTTTCATTGAAATCCGTATTTCTCCCATCTCAAGGCAAACTGAGGGAATAATGCACGACCATTCAAAAACATGACTGGTTTTCTAAAGATACAAAACTACAAAAAAAAAAAAAATGCTAATCGGTGAAGTGTCCCTTTAAATAAGTAAATGGCTATTTGGCTATGTGGTTAACATCTTTCTTCAGCACCACAGTTCTAAAGCTCTACTTGTCAAACATACAGCATTATGTGCTATGCACTAATCTACTCACCACTGTTACTACAGTATATTATTTCTCAATAAGGCTCTGGATCAAAATGAACAAGCTGTGTTCTTGGAAGTATACTGTAGATTATGCACAATAGTGGGCATCATATGAAGTGATAACAACATGATATCTGCATGGTGGACATGGTAGCTTATTTTAACAATAGGGTTAAATCGTAGTATTGAATAAAAATATTACTGGGAATTGTCACCTGTTTCTCATTCCTTTCTGCTGCTGCTGAGACGGTGTCATGACCTTTATGTTCATCCATTGTGCACAACATGCAGATACATTTCTGATCAGTGCGACAGAACACTTCAAGAAGTCTGTCATGCTGAGAGCAGATCTTCTCTTGAAGGTGTGCAGACGCCTGGACCAGTTTGTGCCTCTTAAAGGCAGCAGATTTATAGTGAGGCTGGACATGGGTTTCACAGAAAGATGCCAGACACACCAGGCAGGATTTGACCGCCTTGAGCTTTTCCTCTATGCAGAAGTCACACTCTACGTCTCCAGTAATGCAGGGTCCAGAGGAAGCCTCTTGTGTCTCAGCAGTCTCCAGTTTGTCTACCAGCTCAGCCAACACTGTGCTTTTCTTCAGAACAGGTCTTGGGCTGAACGTCTCTCTGCACTGTGGACAGCTATACAAACCTTTCTGGTCCTCCTGATTCCAGCAACCATCAATGCAGCTCTTACAATAACTGTGTCCACAAGCTATAGTGACTGGGTCTTTCAACCGATCCAGGCACACCGGACATTGACATGGATCCTGACTGCTTAGTGCTGCTTCAGCCATTTTTACCAGGCCTGCAAATACAAAATGGATGGGTCCAATTGAGATCCCTTTAGAAGGCCACACAGTGAGAGGTGGGCTGTATGTTGAATAACACAGCAATAGGAAAGTTATACCAATACAGGACCATAAGGACCAATACAGTTCAAGCAAGTAATTTTTCTGGTCTGACATTTTGACAGTGATTTGACATTTCCTAGTGTGTTCCAATTGGATGATAACTTTGCTAAACTGACAACTGCATAGCCCTGGTTACTCAACAACAGAATTGTGTATCAGTATGAGTAAGACTGAAGTTAATCAATTCATAGGACAGCCTTGAAAAAGCAGTAAAGGGGAGGGGGCATAAGGTGAGATGAGTACCAATGTGAGTCAAGGCAGGTGAGTGAATACTTTTGGCAATATACTGTAGTGTACATGCAAGTCATTGCGTTTCCATGAACCTGCAAGACCACTGATAGGCCTATTATCAATAACAGTTGCTAACATGTGATCATCTGCATATTGCACAACACACAGTGACATTGGAACTAGCCTGAATATGTATTTAATATTAACTTCATTATGAAAAATAAAGAGCAAAAGACCAATGCTGAAGGAAAAGTGGAATGCTGTTCCAGACCTTCAGCCTACTATTATGTGGAACCAATGTAATAACAACCCCCCGCCCCCGACGACGAATTGGAAAGCAGGAAATATAGGCCTAACCAACGTCAAAGATTGCAGACTGTGCCATATATAGAGATACTTCAACATAGATCATGAAATCAGTTCAATTCCGTGCCACCTCCCCGGATAGACCATCGTTTTATATTAAAACATGGATTGACTTTGTTTTTTCATATGCACCGAGAATATAACACATAGGGCGAGCCGGGCGATAAACATCGCGTGAATGCCTCGACTGGCTCATTTAGCAATTACAACTCCATTAAAAAGTTCCTAATTAAAACTAGACTAGACCATCTTACCTCAAAACGGATCCTTTAGCCCTCTGGACATAGACAAGGTATTCGCTGTAGGACCTCTTGTAGTCTGACCGTGTCTGACAGGCTATGACAGAAATGAAATCGAAAGCAAATGCGTTATCAGGAAACACCGGAAACACCGCTCAAGTTACGCGCGGCGAAGGTATTGGCCTACTCATATCTTTGACAGTGTCAAAACTGCACGAAATTGGAAGTCTAGCAACATTATGACACCCTCTGAATGAATTGAGTGAATGAAAATAAATTAAATTATGTGTTTTAGTGACTACACCAACTGGCTTGTAGATGGCCAGACACAGTTTTCTGTGAATATCTCAAGATAAAAATAAGATGAAAAAAGAGGTATTGTAATCTTTAATTAACAGGTTCAAAACTGCACGAAATTTGAAGTGTAGGATCATTATGACACCCACTGCATGTATGCCAAGTTTTGTGTAATTTGATTCATGGGGCATTCAATACATTCATATATGTGTACATTTAGTGACTGTACAATATGCACACATGCACAAACACATTTAAAGATACATGCAGACACACACAGCTGCGAAACATATGCCTATCTGAAGAGGTCACAGTCAAGACTCCTCTCTCCTCATTGGTGGAATGATTTACTCGTTGTTCTAACTAGTTTTGAAATCTTCAGAAAGTGTCTGAAGACTTATCTGTTTACCTTATTTCTCAATTTATTCAGAATTAAGGTCTGTATATGTTTATATTTAGAGTATAAATAATTTACATTTTTATGTATGACATTATACTAATAAACTATAAACTGTGATTGATGTTTATTGAAGTCACTTAGGAAGATTTTTCACCTAAGAACCCTTAAACAAAAGCATGAACATAAACATCTTCACCTGGGGTGCCAATTCACCTTACTCATGCTGCGGCCAGAATGAAGATACTGGGTACACTTGCCATTACACTTCAGTCCAGCAGATGGCAGAAATACACTCTGCTTGGGAACTGCAAAAAAACCTCACAGGTTACTCTGGCCAGTGAGCCCTCCTTCCCTTCCCTTCTGTGAGTTTTGTTTTTTGTTGGGCAGTTTGCAAACATAGTGTTTAGACCCTAATAAACCCCTTCAATAATTGTACATATCCAGAGCATAGGTTGGGTGCGCGTAACATGGGGTCAGAAAAATGGCATAGCTAATAGGCCAGCA
Organism: Sardina pilchardus; assembly: GCF_963854185.1. Classification (NCBI taxonomy): domain Eukaryota; kingdom Metazoa; phylum Chordata; class Actinopteri; order Clupeiformes; family Clupeidae; genus Sardina; species Sardina pilchardus. Next base: position 27,016,360 of record NC_085002.1, on the reverse strand, counting down.
TGTTGAGCGGTCAAGGTATGCATTTTCATTGTCATCCCAGGACTGTGAACCGTACCTGAATAAATTAGTCTTGGCTACTGGCGATTGTCTGCCTAATCTTGTGCAGATAACAGAATGGGTAGACGCGTTGGCAAGTGACAAGAGATTTATTGGCCCGTCCTATATAGCTATCTGGTTTACAAGCCCAGTGTGTATACACACGAAAAAGTAGTACAAGTAGGCCATTTTCTTGAGGTTTCAGTCAATTCATACTAACACACACAATTCAATGGGATGGAAAGCTTTCTGACCCCGATAGGCGTGCACATTTTTCTGTGACGTGGGCCGTGAGCGGGTCCATAGCCTCGTTCTGGCTTTCAATGGCCGCCGGATGAATAAGGCGAATAAATGCGGAGGGCACAATCTATGTCATACTATTATACTGTACTTATACTGTTCAGTCCAGGTTTGCTTTTACAATACTTACAGTAAACACTCAAGAAATTCCAAACTGGCAGTCTGTTGTATATTTATTATTCATAATGGCAACAAACCTTTTCAATTATATTTTCCCTCATACCTCTAAGACATTACACAAATTAATCTCAGTTAAACAATATATAACGGCAGTTGATTTGAAGATCCCTTCATAATAGTACTCCATCACGAGATACTAGACAAAAAAAACAGCAAGAAAAACATAGAGATTTTCAATAGAATAAACTTTGAACATTTCCCTGCTAGTTCCCTACATTGCTATGATCACACACAATGCAAACAGCCCGATATTAATCAAATATGTAAGTAATCTTAACAACAGAAAGGTTAAAGGACTAAATACTTGGATAGTATCACAGAAATCCACCCTTGCTGTCGGCATCTAAGCTGTTATTATGGCAGCTTCTTCATTCAATGCCTTTGGCTTTGAGTTCATCTCGAACTCTCTTTAGGTAGTCATCATCCGGGTAGCCAAAACTTGCAAAGGAAGCGAAAGTAACATTAATAACTTTAAGAGACAACATAAAATGAAATAAGCCTACTAACCAGGTATTCTACCTGAGATAAATTATTACTCCACTTTCTACACAAATGATCTATAGACATTTGAAAGTCAGTTAACCACGTGTGTAGCAAATCTAATGTTTTTGTTTTTCATGTTTACTAACCTTTGTGATCAACATCTATTTTATTAGCCACCTACCTTTGTGCTCCTCCATGGATGTTGGTTTTATGATGAACATCATTCCAGGTCACACAGTCATCCACGCCACTGGTGCGTGAAGTGCCCACTGTAAATATCAACCTCTGGTCAAAGGCCTTTCTCAGGAGTGCCAGTACCTCCCTCCCTTCCTTGTTGTCTGGCAAGTAAGCTGTTCTGTGTGTACCTTGGAATGATCGCCCTGGCTTGGGATGTTTGCTCTGCCAAACAGAATTGAGAGAAAATAGCATATTTCAGTATAATTGCACATTATTATGATATTGAACCTCTACTGCAGAATATTATGCTACAGTGTACTACTTTTCTGGTACGCTACCTAGTCATTGGGAAAATTACATTCAGATAAAAAAGAGAAAAATACCCCCCCCCAACCTCTTACCGACTGAATGCCACTGGGAATTTGATAGTTAATGACTATGCTGCCACAATGTTTATACCCTGGAAGGCGTGTACTCTGTGCATAGTGTGTCATCGTTCCATCTGGCTGGTCTCCCACAACCTTTCCAAACACCTTCTTGCACACAGGACAGGTGGCACCCATGCTTTCCACTGACTGTCTTAGGCAGTCCTTACAGAAAGCATGGCCACACAACAGCTTCTCTTTATCGGTAAACTCATCCATACAGATGGGGCAGGTCTCATCCTCTGAGGGTCCACTTTCATCTTTTCCTCCAGTTAGTGTTTTGTGATTGCCATTTGGTCCTTCTCTTGAAGCTGCCTCCCTCTTTTCTTGTCCTTCATATACATTTGCTGCCTTCCTCCCTCCTGGCTTTTGTTCCTCTTCTCCATATAGATCCATACTGGTTGGTCCATCCACTGACGATCCATTTCCTTTTGCACCACCCTCATATCCTCTATCTGCTTTCCATCCTGCTCCACCCGTGTTCTCATAAACCAGTTCCCCACCAGCTGCTCCTGGTTTCCACTCCATTTCTTCATCCCCTTTTGTAGCTTCCCTTGCTGGATCATCAACATACGGTATCAAGTACTCAGTACCTCGCTCATATCCAATCATGTCCTTGTGTTTTTTATCAAAGATAGCTTCTCCAACAAGCTTCTCGATTTCGCTTACTGCAAAACGTAGATGATCTGGAAGGCCAATCATGATCCAGACTCCATTCTGTATTCCATCTCCAACGGAGGCAAGAGATGAGTTCTGTTCTCGGATGTCGCTGAGATGTTTCTTTACCATCTCTGTTTGGTGGTGAGATGGGTTTTGCAAGGGACAGTACATAGTTGTCATAAAAGCTTTTTGATAAAGAGACATGAGTGCCCTTAAGGCATTCATTTCCAGAAAGACTATTTTATTCCCCCTTGTCTGAGCTGTGATAATTACATATTTATCGGTCTTGTTTTCCTGGAAGTCAACACCAAATTTATTCTCAAGATCCTTAATTTGCTTCTGGAAAGCTTTCCCCATGAGCTCCCAACAGTCACACTCAATGTGCAGCCCCTTGGACAGGTGAGGGTCCTTGATGTCCATCTCAATACCTTTGGGTCCATCCCATCTCTTACGGGAACTCATGTTTTCAGCTGTGTCCTGCCATCCATTCTCCGACATCTTGGGTCTTGTGTCTTCCTTGTAATCTGGCAGATTCAACATTCTCTGTGCTACAGTTACATGATTAGGTGGCCCTAATAGGTTCCAGTTCTGGGCAGAGGTATAAAGCATGAGTTTGTCATCTAAGCCCTGAATCTCCCTTACCACATCAACTACACTTGGCACTGGGACACTAATAACGTTAGCAGCACATTCCAGGAAACGTTTTTGAAATTCTTGAGAGGCATTTGTGACTGACTTGCTATTGGCTCCAGTAGTCTCTTCAACTGAAACAGACACATCAGCTTTGATTTGCACTCCATGTTTCTCTTGAATACTTTCTATTTCCTTCGTGAGCATGTGATTCATGTACCAGTACTGATACAGTGGCACCTTCATAGTCTCTCCACTACTCTCTCTACTGGTCTCCATCTGGTCAGGGTTGGTGTGTTCAGACACAGTGTGGGTATTACTTGTTATTGGATGTCCAACAACTTGCCGAAATTTATTGTAAAATTCGTCCACCTCTTCGAAGGTCCCTTTCACAATGAGAACATCATCCTTTGTACGGTATTGTCTGAATTTCGTCGAAAGTTCATTAGCAAGATGACGGTCATACTTCTTGACATCCACAACCATACTCAATGCCATTGGGATCTGTAAAAAGGAAAGAATTACCAATTTGTTCACTGTCAAAATCCTTTTTTCAAAAAAGATAAGATGCAATGAGAATTATTAATCGCAATGACAGCAATTTATACATACCTCTTCTGCTTTTTGCACAGAATTTGCATATTTTTTGCGGAGTGCTGGCACTGGAGAAGGCTCATCTACTGGTACTTCAGTTTTGAAGTGCACCACGACTTCGTCTTCTATATCCTTGAGCTTTAGTGTTCCTGACTTCAGCTCTAACAGCTTCTCACAGGCTGGAATCAATCACTGAATTAATATTAAAATCAAGACTCGTCTAGACCAATGACCAATAACACCAAACAAGTGCATCTTCTCTTACCTGATGAAGGGCATACAATAACATTGGCTGCAAATGGAGTTTCTAAGACGTGTACACTCCTAATCTCAACTTCCCACGGAAGTTTACTGCAGAATGTCTGGAGGGCCTTCTCTAAAGTCTTTTGCCATTTTTGTGGTAGTTCTTTTAGTCCACATTTTACTTCCACGAGCACTGCTGCAACATCTTGAGGAGACAGCTGCATTAGATCCTCTTGTGGATTCTATTTGAAAATGATAAACCACGCATGTCATTTAACATACAGCAGGACTTATGTGACACATAATAATTATATTCGCAAGCCAACAGATACAGTTTATTTCATCCAAAAAATAGCTTTGGGCCATTTCTACAGGAAAGCGCTCCAAGTCTCCAATAGCTCATCCAATAACAGGTGCTCTTTAGTGATATAGGTACTGATAGAATCCATATTCTAGAGAGCTGCTGGTTACACCCATGACAAAAAACTATGGCAATCCTTATCAGTTAGTTAGCAGGCTGCTCCTGCTTTCAAAATACCCCCTATTACTCAAATGCTATCAAACCCAACAGTAGCCTTAATTTTACAGCCTAGGTAGGTTAGCAACATAGGTTGGAGAGATGCAAGCCAGTAGATCAATTTAACCTACTATTATCTATTGACATCAAACCTGGAGAGCAATTAACAAATTTACCCAACCGCTGTTCCCACAGTTTAAGGTAGGTTTTATTTTTGATGGTAAATGAACTTGTAATAAGATAGAATAACAAAAGAATGTTCATTGCACGCACGCACTGCCCAAAGAGGGAAAGCAGGAGTTTTCTCTAACCGTTTCATCCAGATCTTCAGAACCTCGGTCAAAGGAGCTCTGCGATGACATCAAGCCTTTAGCGCCATCATACCGTCCTTGTGCTCCTGGTGTTTGTTCCATAGTATGTGTTGTCGATCCTGGGAGCTAGAATGAAGTGGAGTTTGCATCTGACCATTAATTACATTTTTTTAAAGCACAGAATTTATGAAGAAGCCTTAAATGCATCTCTAGCACTGTTTTTTTTACTCTAGTACTTTTCAGAAAGAGACAACTCAAATGGTGAGAGATGATTTTTGGATGCAGGAGCTTTAAGTGCATCCAAATGTGGCAGAGACCATTAAGGTGGATGAATGTTTAGGGTTCATGCATGATAATACATCTCTGCTGTCTGTGATTCTGAAGATAACAGAAGTGTTGATAACTCTAGTCAACCTACCTCAGTGAATTCCTTTGGGACTGAACTTGTTGATTCTCCATGTGTTGAAGGATGACTGGAATTCCCTTGGATCATGGGGGCTTGTGGCTGGAAAGTATGGATTGATTTCAAGATTAAAACTACTGGTAATTATGAAATAGAAATAAATCCATACAACTATTACCTGCAGATGGATATTTTACTCTTAAGCTTTCTGTGCAATATCTATTTGACTTATTTCTTTGTCACCTGTAAAAAGCATAGGCTGAAATGGCTATTATTATCTATGAGGCTATAGGCTATTATCCATAAGAGTTCTTCAAATACTGTCCTGTTATAAATTACGGTGCTGTGCTACTGTACTTCTCAAACAATATCGTTGTACTTACCGGGCTATCTCCACTGGATTGTCCAAAGTGTTGCTGTGATGTTTGGGGTGCTGATGAGATTTTCGAAGGCTGCTGAGTTATAGCGGTTCCATTTTTGGCAATATCCTGAGAGAGGAAAGCATGGAGGCACAGCAAGTTAACAGTTGAGGCTTTCAGGTGTCAATGTAATTCAAGAAGAGTCTCGGCACATTAATTGCCACACAACTCAGAGCAGAAATGGCTCCCTCTAAACCCCAGCTATGACTGAACAAATACTCTTTTGGCATTCTGTCTAGCGCATCATAGATTTCAATGAATAAACACAACCACAAGGTTTTGTTTTCACTGAGTGGAGCTCATAGGCTGTGCTTTATCTCAAAAAGAAATGTTGTTAGCAGTATTGGAAATTTGACCTCAAAGATATATAAAAAAGAAAGAAAATATGGAAAAAGTCTACCTAAAGCTATTCTTTATTGAGACTTGACCATTACGGAAGTATGATGATGATTTCTAAGCATATTCAATGTTTTGAATCAGTCAATGTTTTCTTCTTTTCAGTCAACACACCTGATCAACGTGGTGGGAAGGAGTCGTCGAGCCCTCATCAACGCTCATCTCCTCCTGAATTTAGGAGAAATTATAAATTAAATTATAAAATGATAAAATGATAAAAATGTGCCACATATTCCCCTACAGGAAAAGAGTAGTGTGGCAAATGGCATTTCAACAGTTTGAAAGATTCTGATAATTTGGTGACTTAGTCACTTCCGCAATCCAGCGTTTTAAAAGTGTGATGCACATACAAAATGTTTAGCATTTTGCAGAGATGACAGGATCCAAAATGGGAAAATCTTCAACACTTTAATTTGAGGTGCTTGGAACAGGGTCTTGCACATTCCCCAAACTATTGTTCTCATTAAGAGCAGCATCTTATGACGGCTATAGCTGTATAATGCATATATGCCATTCATTTTACAGAAACTTTAAATCAAAATACAGCAACTAACAATATCACCGATGTACCAATAATATACTGTACCTACCTCTTTGGTTCCTGCTGCTTCTCCACCAGTTTGAGGATGCGTGTCTTGTGGCATTTGTGAATGTTGCTGATAGTTAAAGTAATTGCCCTGGTTTGGAGGCCCTACTGCAGCTGACGGAAATGGACCTGTGAGAGGCTTTTAAAATAACAAATATTGAATCAGCATGATCAGTGATGTCTTTCTACTTTGTAGATGAAAATCTCATATTTTTATATTTAGATACAATGCAGATGTTTATGTGGACTCTTTTGCATGTGGCTGATGGTGTTTCTTTAACTGATACACACAATACACTTGGTGTGACCAAGAGTTACACTTACTACACTTAACTTTTTAAGAACTTAAGCCCTGAAATGAGTGAGACAAAGAGCTAGTTGACAGTACAACAAAGAATAAATGCCAAGTGTATGTACTCTGTACCCATGATGGCTGTAACATATTTTTCAGAGATCAAAAGGGCAGCAGGATCAGCAGCAATGGGGACATGCCAGAACCACAATATGAGGAATGTACTGCACATTGCTCAAACATGTAGGCTATCATCAGAAACACTTTATTAGCCTATTCCTGCATGTCTTCATGTTTCTAAAACAGTTTTTGTACTCCTACAACACATGTTGCCAGAAATAATATTTGGCACGGGTCAAATAGCCTGCACAATAAACCTAAAATCCAATTTGTGTCATATTGTGCCCGAGCAACAATCCATTCTGACATTTGCATCATTCCTACCAGCCTACTTGGGATTGCACCAATTGTCATGATCTTCTCTGAGATTGGACTGTAGAATATAGAACTTTATCTGCCTATCATAAACATTGTTTTGGATCAAAGTAGCCTAAGTCAATCACATTTCAGGATGTGGCTCTTGATTCTATTGAATAGGCTATCTGATGTAGGCTGGTGCAAACATTGCTTACATCGCGTCCTGGTGCTTCATCTCCTTGCGAACCGTTCGTAGCCATTTCCACCAGATGTTTTCCAACCTATTGAGAGATTGTTTTAATTTCATAATCAGTGCACAAAAGTCTAAACTATCAGACAAAGATAACGTCCACCCCTTTTAGATCTATGCGTCCACCTATCGCACACTCTCCGACCCATCCATCAAACACAGGCATGCCGCTTCCTGGAGGATGACGTCGAAAGTATAAAGGTTTTGATATAGGAATGTTGACTTTCGGCATTTACGCCACAGTAAATAGACATAGTAAATTTAGTAGCCTACTGTAGCCTAGTTCTAAACAAACAGCACATAATGTTCGCAAACATGTCTGCACACATCATTAAAACGTCTTACACAAGCGCTCACAAATTACTGCGTAATGAGGCTAATTTTCGTTTCGGTTTGAGAGATTTTCCGTAAACGGGCTCTGGATTCATCAAGCGACGATGTTAAGACAATGACATAGAAATACTGTATCTGTATGTTTATGAAGGTAGCCTGGGCTATGACTTTTAACAACCTGACATAATCGCATTGGTTATGACGTTTGTGAAAATAAGGTAGATGAACGCTGTTGACTGCACTGCTGCCAAAACTCAACCGCGTGATAATCTACGGAGGGGCAGATGTTTAAAAGTTCACAAGTGAAGCACATTTTGCCGTGCCATTTCGTTAGTCATATTGTGCAGAGTTGCATAGTCCAGGTCTTCGGCTAAACAGTCAACTTCTGGTCAGATTGGCTATTAACTTTAAGCAACTCCGACACCTCCTTTTTCGCGTAAAGGTAGGCTATAGTCAATTCGGAACATGATCGAATTATGCTACTAAACACAAGGTCATTAAAAAAACATTGCATTTTGACTACTTACTGTTCTCCTAATGTTTTACCAGGTTGTCCGTTTCGGCTTCTAAGAGGTAGGCTAATTCACACACTTTGCGACATGTACTTGCCATTCGCACTTCAGTTCCATGAAAACGAAACTGAAAGGGTGCTCGCATTATTTTACGCTTGTTTGAGTGAGGTGCACTCATGGGGTGCAATTCAATTGGCTGTTGAGCTCAACACAACCTTTCGCCAGATTCATGCATGACAGGAAGATTCATGGACTTTAGAATAGCCTACTTGTAATAATTGTAGCCTACCCATGTCTGTTGACGAACTGAAAAACCTTCTACTCAATGCCAATGGAAAACTTAATTGTGAAAGGTTTGTTTTTAGATTAGGCAGGCTACAAGCCTATTTTCAACAAACAGAATTTAGGCATACTTTAATTGACATGAAATCTGGAGCTGTGGAATATTCTTCTAAAAATCATGAAGTGTAGGCTAGATACTATGGAATTAGAGTGGAGGTCAGTTTTTTCTCCTTTAATTCTTTTTATATCGTAATGACAACCATGAGTATAACACATCCCTCAACAAAGAATACAAATTGATTTGCAATTTAAGCAAACATATCAAAGTCAGATCAAACAATTAACATAGATTAACAAGACATGATGAATCTGATATTGTTTTGCTAATATGCATCTATCCTTGTGTTGTGATCTCTGTGAAGAATGAGTTGCCTAGTCCTCCCACTCTCATCTGAAGATATGGAACATAGAAGAAATTCCACATAACACATTCTGGTAGGCCTACATTTTATGAACAAGGAAGCATTTTAATTAATTTATTCTGGGTTATGAGTTGAGCCGTGGGATTCTTCATTCGATGCCTTTCGCTTTGAGTTCTTCCCTTACTCTTACTAAGTAGTTATCGTCTGGGTAGCCGCCACTAGGAAAGAAAAAACATAAAGCATTCAGGATCAAATTCACAATCTGCTGTCTGTGATAGTAATCAGTTTTAGGGTTTGGGTAGCGGTTCATTCATTTATATTTTCCCTTTCATTTTTAGGCTAATTAGTCATTATAAGGATATGGGTTTGCTTTCACTGCAATCCTGCCAAGAAACAATGGACACATGCTCCTTAATGATCTACCTTTCTGGTCCCCCATGAGTGTTGATCTTGTGATGGATGCCATTCCAGATCAAACAGTCATCCCCTCCTGTTAGTGAGGTCCCAACAGTAAAGACCAATCTCTGATCGAAGGCCTTCCTTAGCAGTTGAAGCACTTCCCGTCCTTCTCTAATGGCAGGTAAGTACGCTGTTAGGTGAGCCCCTTTGAAATGGCTGCCGGGGTTGGGATGATTTTTCTAAATACAAATAAGAGACTATTAGAAGAAACTCATTCATATATTAGCATTCATCACACAATTCAAATGTGTTATATGTTGAGCATTAGTAAGTGTTAAAATTAAATATGCATAAACTCTCAGGCCCTTTAAAATGAAACCACTCTCTCAAGTGACACTACCGGTACTCTAAACTCAATTACTTTTTTTTACTGTGCCAGTTGATTACAATTATTTAGTTGCCCTTAATATTTCTTCTTTACATATATCTATAACAACCTGCCATGATCTCTTGAGGTTAGGTTACTTTGTAAGGTACAAAACAAATATGTGACAGGCCTCATAGTGCATCAGACACTTCTTAGAAATCTTACCGACTGAATGCCACTGGGAATATGATAGGTAATTACAATAGTGTCACATCTTCTAAACCCAGGAAGGGTGGATTTCTTGATGGAGTGTGTCATTGTTCCATCTGGCTGGTCTCCTTTCAATATTTCTTTTCCCAGAAATGGACCCAATAACAAACCACCGCCACGTTCATGTCCTCGTTCCCTTCTGGTCCCTTCCAAAACTCCCCTATCTGCTCCCCATGGCTCTTCAATATCTTCATAAATTCCTCCTCCAGAGGCGGCTCCCTTTCCCCACTGCTCTCCTTTATTCCCCTTTGATCCATTCCAAGCTGGTAAATCAGAAAACGGTCTCAGGAATTCAGTATCTCGCTCAAATCCAATCATGTCCTTGTGCTTTTCATCAAAGACAGATCCAACAAGCCTCTTCTCGATTTCTCTTACTGCGAAACGCAGGTGATCCGGAAGGCCAGTCAGCATCCAGACTCCATCGCTACCACACCCTTCCTTGACGACAAGCGATGGGTTCTGTTCACGGACGTCACTTAGATACATTTTTACCATCTCTGTTTGGGTGTGGGATACGTTTTGCAAAGGACAGCACACAGCTCTCGTGACAACCTTCTGGTAAAGAGACATCAATGCCCGGAGGGCATTCACCTCCAGACTGTGAGCATGATTCCCTACAGCTCTGACTGCAACACTGTCCTTTAACCTGTTCTCCGTCAGAGCAACTCCAAATCTAGTCTGAATGCTTTCTATTTGCATCTTGAAAGTATTCTTCATTATCTCCCAGTGGATGTCACTCATGAGAATCCCATCATTCAGAAGAGGGTCAGTAAGAGCATCGGATTTAACGTCTTTACGCAACACTTTTTGGGGGGGCTTCTCTGCAGTAGGATGACTGACCTTCGCATCCTGTTCGACATTCTGGACAGATGCATGGGGCATTTGGACTTCTCTTTGTTTATTCCCATCAGATTCTTTGTGTAACTTCTTGGACTGTGTACTCTTGGGATTGCCTTCTTTGTTCTTCATTCTAGTATAATCCATGTTGGCTTTTACGTCCATTATTTTCTGTGCTGTGGAAACGTTCTCTTCTGGCCCAAAGAGGCTCCAGTTCTGAGCGGACACGTTGAGCATTAACTTTCTCTCCTCTCTCAAAATGTCCTTCATGAAATCAATCATGATTGTGGGATCTTGGTGCACACTTGGTAGGATAATGGTCTCAAGATTATCAGAGCATCTCTGGAAAAGTTCAGCAAATTCCTGACAAGCATTTGCCAGTGAGTCACTGGTAGCGTCCTTGTCAGCTTCAACACACATAGAGACGTCGTTGTGGATTCTGACTCTATATTTCTGCTGTAACCTTTCCATCTCTTTTCTGTGCACCTGATTCAGGTACCAATAATGAGCAAGGGGGACCGTCATGTGACGGCTGGCGTTGGATAGTGTGCTTTGTAAGGCACCGCCCCTTTCATTTGTCTTGGGGTTTACGGTGCTGCAGAACTCTGTGAAGAATTCATCCACATCTGGTAAACTTCCTGACATTGTGAAAGTGTTGGCACCGGAGTTGAATTTGCCGAATTTTTTAACTAGATGTTCCTGAATGTCGGGCGCCAACTTCTCGACATCAACCGCCATGGTCAGGGCCGCTGAGAGAGTGATCTGGGAAAAAAATACATGAAACAAATAAAACATGTCCTGTTCCCTGTCTCCTGTGTGTTCAATGTTTGAAACAATATGATCAAATTAAGGATCTTATTGATAGTATACTTTTTAATTCGCCTAAATTGAGCGGATTATACTATTTTCAGTGATGAAAGCATTGAGTCTGTGCAGCATGAGACGTACTGCACAAACTGGGTGATTTGTGACATCCTACCTCCTCTGATGTAGAAGTGTCTGTCTCAGCTACTGCATACTGCTCTGAGTCCTTTACTGAAGCCACTGATTGTGAATTGTCTCTGTGAAACTCCACAGTGATAACTCGAGAGTCTTTTAACTTCAACTGGGCAAACCGCTGGTCTAGAACTATGTCAAGAGCTAAAACAAGAACATTGCCAAATAAAAAAACACCTTTATGACACATTTTGCAAAGCCAGTGATTTACCGACTTCAGTTTAAAAGGTTTGTATTAATAATTACACTGCCCATATATAGCCTAGTTCACATTATATAAACACTATTCGCATTATAACAGTCATATATTGTCCCTCTATTGTTTAAAAAAACGGATGATTCAGAGCGCTTATTCGGGATACACACACACACACACACTTTCAACAATCATGAACCAAGAAACGGTAGCGCATGCAACACTTGCTGTGTTGCATGCCGTACATGGAATTGCAGGAGAGATGGAGAGAAATTGAGTGGCGCTGCATGGCCATTGGCCAGGCTAACAACATGTCATATAAAACACAACATTTTGGGCACCTTAAAATATGTCAAACCTTACCGGTTGATGGATAAATGTCAACTGTAGCCCACTCTGTGGTATCCTCAAGCTGCAAGCCTTCTATTTCCACTGCGGAGCCCAAGTCTTTTCTAAGCCATGTCTGAAGAGCTTTCCTCAGCGCAAAGTCCTTCCTTGGTATATGCCCCTCCGGCCACTTCACCCTGGCGTGTAGCACAGCTGTGCCGAGAGCCAGAGGAGGGGCCGAGGGGACTTTACTTGTCAGGTAATTCCCTGACAAGTACAGCTCCTGCACAAAAGGTGATAGGTGTCAATATCTAAGTATGGAACACATAGGTTACTTTGTATAACTTCTGTTAGTTGCATAGAATAAATAAATGCAAAGATGTAGACTATGTACTCATAGGTGTGATCTCATAGATACATCATACTGTATATAAAACAGTCAAAATATAGCCTACAAATAAGTTGTGCGCCACCACACCACTTAGGCCTACTGTACAAAACAAAACGACACACTGATAACTCAGAAAAATGACCACATCAAATACATACACCATCCTCTGAGTCTGTGGCACCAATGTGTTGTTCTGGGTTCATTAGGCCTGCTGTGTCCTCGGGAAAACCTTGAACTCCACACAATCTTTGGAAATTATGATCGGGGTTCAAAGAGATGTGACAGTCATGTCAGAAAAGAGACGTGTTAGGAACTCGCATATCATCTCGCGTCATTCACTATTCGCACTATCCCAAAGGGATTTGAAAGTATTTGAAATGTAGAACACTTCAAGATTTTACAAATCATATATGCACAATAGTAGGCTAGTAGGGCTAGGCATACACACTTGACAGAAATCAACAACACTTCCTTACCTGTGACGCAGGTGAAAGAGGCTACCAATACAACCCCACAAAATACTCGACAATCACGATGTCGTCATGAGTCTTTCATTTTCTCTATTTAGATTCTTACAAGAGACAACTCCTTACATACATGTTCACCGAATATGCGCCTTTCGTCGCGGAAATGTACGAAAATAGAAAACGAAAGTGGCGGTTGCGACCATAGACCTTGTGACGACATGACGTTGTGCTGCGCTCAAAGCGGCTACCTGAAGACACACCCATTTTATGATCACGGAAAGGTCATAGCCTACGTTGCACTTCCATGGAAAGCTTACACTTGGGCATAAACGAAAATATGCACATCCTAAACACTTAGCCAACCTAAGAAAAAGGGGTCAAATCACTTACCCTTGTGAACTTGAACTCGAATAGGCCTAATTAGAGGGATTGAAATACATTCTGAGTGTTTACTTTAATCAGAGAGGGTTAACTGGTTGTGTGTTCATCCTCATTCATCTCCACATCCTGATCAGCATGAGACAAGGAGAGACCAAAAATGAAATCATTAATATGCGCAACAAGGCTCTTTTTGGAGAAACTGGAGCTACAGTAGATGAGTGTGTAGCCACAACAAATAAATAGATACAAACAATTACTTTTCTTCTTTATTACTGTAACAGCAAGATCAAATACACAATGAACAAAGTATATTATTTGACCAATTGTAATGTTTTATTACATATTGTGTCTGTAACCCACCCTGGATTCATCCCTCGGGATCAGGATATGGTCCAACATTTTTCAATCAATCCCAATCCCTACATTTTAACAATGCATACTGAAAAATTGATCCAAAAACAAGATTGGATTATGTGATCTGTTCTGATATCAGGATCCGGTCTCTCCTATGAACAACCCATTTTTCAAAATGCAATCCAATCCAATATCTGAAATATGATCAGATCACTTTTGAACAACTGGAATTTCTGCCTGGAAAAGGAGCACTTCAGTTTCCCAGCAAAATAGCTTCAGGACTTTGGTCTTCAGTTGTTTCATTACTCCTTATGAAGTTGCAATTGCCATCATCAGGAAACAGTTAGGCCTACCTCTATTTTGTTCAAGAGGACTGTAGCTTCACCAGCCAAAATGGAGAAAGATATTCCCAAAAGATGTTAGAGCGTATAGCACTCTTTGGTTATTCCTGCACTCAGGTAGCCTGGCAAGCCAAACTATACATTATTGCCGCTCTAGGGTGCGTCTAGATTTCTAGGCTAGCACTCAGGTTTATTGGGGATGGAAACTAAAAAAATAATGCTGACTGCCTTGACTAACAGTTGCTGACTACCATAAACAGTCACTTGCACCAATGATTTCTCCAGATAAAATCACACAACAAGAAATATAATTCCAACTCTTCCATAATGGAAATCATTGTAAAAATGATCTTTCTGGATACAAATTGTCCTTGGATTAGAACAATTAATTATCATAAACATACACCTGCTTTCACCACCATAACCAATCTCTACAATTTCACCTGATACAACAACAAGTCTAAACTTTGATGATAAAATTGTTATAAAACATAAAAAAAAAAAAAAAACATTATTTTATACATCTTGATATATTCAATTGATACATAATAGACTTATACGTTTATTATGTCTCATGAACAGATAACAGTAAGGGTCATGCATGGCTCACTGGATGTATGTAGGCCTAAATGATGAACATGCCTACATGTCCACCATCCATACCACAGCTGCATCATTAATTAATTAATTCATTCATTCATTCATTAATTCATCCATCCATTCATTCAATTCCCTTTGCTTTCAGCTCCTGCTTCACCTGCTTTATGTAGTCTGGGTCTGGGTAGCCATTACTGTGGAGAACATGAAAAAATCTGTTACATTTCCACTTCGTCATGATCAAAATGTTATTGAATGAACATCGGAGTCCCTGGAAATCTTTACTGTATATAGCTCAATTAGGAATTGTTAACATCCAACCACAATTTACAGACAGATAGCTTAAGTCTAGACAACGTTGTGAACCAACACCTTTGAAGCAATTAAAACATCAATTATTACAGATTTGGAACATTCAGGTTTCATCTGATACCTCAAATGCCCTCCATATTTGCTGGTCTTGTGAGAAATGCCATTCCAGATGACACATCCATCTTTTCCAGCGTTATGGGACACCCCCACAGTAAACACAAGCCTCTGTGAAAAGGCCTTTTTCAGGAGTCGAACCACCTGTTGACCCTCAGGGCTGTTTGGCAGGTAAGCGCTCACTTGGAGACCATCGAACGGCTTTCCTGGGTTGGGATGATCATTCTACGCAAAAAAGGCATTGAGGGTGAATGTGAATTACTGAATGCGAAATTCCTGTGAATTCCCATTGCATGTCTTAATATACCTGAATTAATGCCAACATGGCTGAATAAAGAAAAAGGACAGATATTCAGTAGTGAACTTACTGTCTGGACAGCACTTGGGATATCATAATCGATTACAATTGTGTCGTGACCTAGAAAGCCTGGCAGACTCTCGCGCTCTTTGCGGATTGACATTGTGCCCTTCGGTTGATCTCCAAGACTGCCAGACGTTGTTCCATCTGCGCTAGGATAGCTGGCCCCATCAGCCACAGTACCAGGCTGTCCAGCTGCAGTCAAGTCTGCCGTTTTTCCTTGTTGCATTCCTGATCTCGTGCACTCTTTCATTTTTCCAGTTTCCAAAAGTCTCGTTGACACGTCTGGTCCTACTGGCTGGCCTCTCTCATGTTTCTTTACCTCTCCCTCGGTTGGTCCCTTTTCTCTGCACACTGCCTCGGAAATGCGCTCCGTTTTACCAGAACAGTTCTCTTGAGGACAATCAAGAGCCCTTGAGTGAGAGCTCGCGTCTTTTTTTGGAACCAGGAATTCTGAGGTGCTCATAGTCGTGCCTGCAAGAGGGTCTGATCGAGAGCGAGGAGTCTCCACACCATTCTGAAGAAGTCTGGTCATGTCCTCGCGGGCTTTCGATCTCATATCACTGCCAGTTTCTCTGTTTTTGAAGTTCAGAATCATTTCTGCTTGAATCTTCACATTGTTTTCTCTCTCTATCAAGGCCATCTCCTTTCTATATGTTTGACAGGCCGCCTGGTACTGGGAGAAGGGGACACGGCAGCTTACTTCCTGAGACGACCCATCCACTTCTGAGGCTTGTGTCCCAACTGGAACTGTACTCAATGACTCATCATTCTCACCCTGCTCCTTTTGCATGACTGTCTGACAGAGTTCTGCATAAAACATGTTCACCTCCTCTAGGGTCCCCTGCATGGATAGGCAATCTGCCCCTAAGCTGTACTTTTTGAACTTCTCCATTACTTCAGCTCGTATCTGGGAGCTGCATTTTTGCACATCCACCACTGCGTTCACCTTCATTGGGATCTAGATAAGAGAGTGAATGAAACAGATGAAGTTCATTTGAAGTACAGTAATTCATGGATGAAAACCAACATATTGTTTGCTTTATTTCATCACCTGAAAGAGGGACCCCTCACCAGAGGAATATGAGGGGTTGTTTTTTTCAGCTGTGTCAATCATCTGAGCACTACTGTAAAAGTGTGCAACAGCTGTCTGTTTCAAGTCTTTAAAAGTCAGACTGGATGATTTCTTGCTCAGTAAAGCATCAAGAGCTGCACATGTGAGGAAAGAACTTATTAAAACAAAGCAGCGAATTAACTTTATTTTTTGATTAATGTAGGCCTACTTTGCCTTTGAGTACTTTATTGCATTCAATAACTCTGTCAGCTGACAGTTAATTAAAATGTAAACCTGTCCAGACATCCTTACCTGAGAAAGGTGTTATCTTCACCACTGCACAACCTGGGGTTTCCAGAGGCTCTAGTCTATGAATATTGCAGCTGATGTCCATTTCATCTGCCAAAGCTGTATTAAACCACGACTGGAGTGCTTTCTGAAGCATAGGCGCCCACCTTTTTGGTAGGTCCACCTCGGGCCGGGGCCAGTGAAGTCTAACATAGAGTGAGCCAATGTTAGGAGGCGCAGTTGGTGAAGCGGCTCCCAGTTCATCCTCTGACAAATACAGGTCCTGAAAGAATTCCGAATAGAAAGATTTACTTCTACCTAAGATCGATGACATGTTACATTAAAAACCCAACTGCTATAACTCTAAACCAAATGAAGGATTTGCGGAATAACAGTCAGCCCCTCTAATCGCTTGGCATTTCTCTCCACTTACCGGTACTTCATCCACCTCATCCATGTGTCGATCGAATATCCAAAACCTGTGATGTTTCCGACTGTAAAGTGACAGAAAACGACTGGTGGCCAAGATAAACCCTTCGTCTGTTGCTAGGCTAAATGGGTAAGCTACATTCACTTACAGCTAATCAGTGAACATGTGACCTGGCTGTTTGTAAACGGTAGGATTTTGAAGAATCGAAAATGAAAGCTACAGTATGGCTGGAGCGCATTGAAGTGACTTCACAGTACATGCGACGCGGCATGAGTTTCGCTCACCGCTAGGTTGCTCCAGAGACACTGGTTGCTCTTCTTGAATTGAGATTGGTGTCCCAAAGACTTTTGGTCAAAGTTCAGAGGTGTGTCACACCAAAAACCAAAAAAAGCATTAAATGTCAACAACTAATGATAACAAATGTATCTTCAGTAGGTTACTTGAAGTCTAGAGATATCAGCATGATTTTCCAGAGAGCTATGTAATTGAAGATGCCAGTGCATTCGTAAGTTTTAAAGTTTATGAAATGAGCAACAAAATCATGAGGACAGTTTTAATCTTTAAGGTTATGGCTAAAGTCTTTAATGACAACATTTATAAGTGATAACTTACATCAACATAACAAACAGGACAGAATATATAACAAACAGTAAGGAAGGGTAAGATAGAAAGAGACACCTAGAAAATTGACTTTATTTTGTGAATATCCGCGCTGCCTTCAACAATGTGATTTTCAATGCGCTTGTGGAGCTGATCCAGGTTGCACAACAGATGGTCATAGAGGGTCTGAGAGAGAGATAAAGAGAAAGAGAAAGAGAGAGAGAGAGAGAGACAGACAGACATTTCAACTTGCTGCAAATCAAATCACTTCACCTAAAGATTGTATCAAGTTGTTTTCCAAACAATTAAACAGAAACGTTTTTCTTTCTTTCTTAAATATCATAATTCAGTCAGAACCTTACAAATATATTATGTTAACAGGGTTCTGTCAAATTCACAACAGGTCTTTTTTAACTATTTATCTTCAATGATCATACAGTCAATGAATGTGACTTGGTGGCTTCTTATAATGAACAACACTGCGCCCTGGTGGCGAGGCAGAGGTAGTGCACGGTACCTGTGCCTTCTGGATCTCCTTGTTGCAGGTGTCCCTCATGCTCTGCATCTTGGCCCTGAGCTGCTGGGTCTCTCTCCTCAGGTCGTGGATCTCCTCCACCACCTCCTCACGCTTCTGATGGACCCGGTCGTACTCTCTGCAGCAAAGGGAGTGGGCAGGTCAAAACAAAGACACACAGACACACACACGCACTCACGTTTTATGACTGGCCTATCTAGCCAATTGTGTGGACCAGAAGTCATTGTAATTTGAGTAGATGAGGCCTCTGCCTTCATGCTGTTCAGCTGCCTCCAAAGTACATGGGGAAACAACAAAAAAACAACAACAAAACATCCTGCTGGCCCTGGCTTGTTCCTGCTCCGCTGATGGGGTATGTGTTTCCAGGGCAACAGTCCTTACCCCATGATGTTGCACAGGTGATGGAGTATGTGTTTCCAGGGCAACAGTCCTTCCTTACCCCACGATGTTGCGCAGGTGGTGGTCCTTCATCTCCTTCTTCTTCTGCCGGCGGATCTGCTGCTTGGACTCCTTGTCCTGCTTCATGGCCTGCGCCCGCCTCAGCTGGGCCTCCTCCACGCCCACCGCCTTCAGCTCCTTCAGGTGCTGCTCGTACTCAGAGGCCAACTGTTGGATCTGTACACACACACACACACACACACACACACACAGATTAAATTATGTAATTTTTGCCTTTAATGTGACAGGACTGTGAATAGCGAGACGAGAAGCAAGTGCGAGTGAAATGGACGTCCCGGACACAAACGCAGCATGGGCACTGCACTGATGTGGCGCACGCACACGCGCACGCACACACGCGCGCACACACGCGCGCGCGCACACACACACACACACACTTGTTTGCCCTGGCAAATACAGGTAGTTGACCTTTTGGACATTTTCTAAAGTGTCAAAAAAGGATTCAAGCCAATGCACTAAAGCAGCTTGAAGTCAAGTTGACAAGTCGACAAGTTAGGGTGTTTTCACACTTGGTCCCTTTCAGCCATCTAAACGAACTCAGATCGATGACTCAGCATTTTTTGCGCATATGTGAACACTCCAACCGTACCCAGACCCCTTTAAAACGAACCGAACTGAGACTACCTCAGGAGGTGGTCTCAGTACGGTTCGCTATAAAGTCCGCGGTACAGTTCGCCTAATCCAGGCATTGTGAACACAAAGCGCACCGGGTTCCCATTCGCCTTTTTGCACTGTGGTTTAACCTTCTCCGTTTGCCGTAGCTTGGTCACGTGACCGTCGCAGCCGGGACTCAGGATTCAGTCAAAGACCCTTCATTACTATCAAGATACTGCAACACAATACGTTACTATGGGAGCAAAACGGGACAGTAGTCACTATAAACTCTCTCTCTCTTAACATGATAAGAGCAGATAAACATAATTGTGTTTACAGTATTACTGTCTAAAATCATGCATGATACCAATGAATCATTCTATAGGACACGGACTGAATAATTTAATTAGTCTGTGAACCGAGCTAGCTAGCTAGCAAACGCCAGGAAATGGTCGAAAGTTGGGGCCTCTCGCTCCGCTTTAACCCTCTCTGATTCAGTGCAGTAGGGGTCTGAGAGCTCTAGAGGACCTGGTGTGAACAGAAAGAGGACTGAGGCCCCAACACAGCTTAACTGGACCAGGGAGAGAACCCAGTCCTCTTTCTCATAAACTCACAGTGTGAACACAAAAAGGACTGAGTTCTTTTTCTGTTGGTCCACTTTTTGGTCCACTTAAAGAGGACTGAGTTTGGTTCTTTTAAAGGGGACTAGGTGTGAAAACACCCTTAGTCACAAAATCACAATTATTCACACCAACAGCATGCAGTTACATTCTACATACATTCGCTTTGGACAAAGGCGTCTGCTAAGCAACATAACCGTAACAGTAACCATAAAATACAGTGTTTTTATGTACTCATTCACTCAACAATGTCACACACACACCCCCCCCCAACACACACACACACACCAGGTCAGCCCCTCACCTCCTCTTGCTGGTGGTGTGCCTTGGTCATGCTGCTCTGGAGGTCCTGCAGTAATTTGTACAGGAGCTGGATCTCCACTTTGCCCTGTTCCACTGCCGCAACACTGATCTGATACTCCACCAGCTTCTCATCTGCCAGCTCCTACACACACACACACACAGCCGTGACAATCACGCAACGGAAGTATTATTTCACTGACAACATATATTTAGGCAGAAGAAAAGCACATCGTCATTGCTGACGACTTCCTGAACTGAACAATTTGAATTTGTGAATTCATTTCTGTGAAGAATTGCATTCTAAAAATCATTCTAGACAAGATATTTTGAGGAAAATCTCAACCGTGCATAATGTACAGTTATGTGCACATTTTGACTCACAAACAAACACTTTTGCACATCAAATGAACACTGATCACCAGCAGCCTAGACCTCGGCTACGTACTTTAGAGTTTTTGATGGTTCTGATGTTTTCTTTCATCTTCATCATCTCGTTCTTCAGGTCCTCCGGCGACTCCACGATCTGGGACTTGAGCTTGCTGATGGCCTCTTTGAGCGCACTCACGTCCGTCTTCAGTTGGTTCTGTCCACAGAGGATGACAAAATGGCACGAGTGAGAACAGCAATACCATACTACCTTTTTTTTATTATTTGTGTGCAGCACTGATGTAGCCTGATTACCATCGACTTTCAAAGGCTCTGCGAGACTTTAGTCTGACCAACAGCCTGTGCTAACACGGTTTCTTGCCAGCGCTGGTTGACCCGCCTCCTTTAAGTGCCTCGATTTGCTACTGGTAGATGTCAGAAAGCGGATTGCCGAGTTTAAACCAATAACAACACTCTTTCCTCTGCCTTGAACACGCCTCTACCCAGAGCCGTTGGAGCTGCTCAAAGTTGATTGGTTCTCGACCAAAGGGGGCAGTTCCGCAGATTTCGGGAACTCAGAAATCCTTCTCAATGAGCAGTTGACCAGACCAGCAGCAAAAGCCTGAAGGCGTTGCGTCACTGGGAGGGTGTGCCAGGCTAGCACTGATGTACAGAACTAAGATTGAGATAACTGGCTAACGTACAGATAGGACTGAGAAAAGGCCTGGGGCCTCATTACAGAAACATCCTAACTCTGAAATCCTCTTATCCTAGTTTAGGACAGCATTTAGGATATTACTGAAACACGTTTCCTAACTATGCTGAAATTTAAAGGGATAATCCGGAGTGAAATGCACTTTAGATCAATTTTTCGGACTATTGGGAGTACATACGTTGAGTTGACACCAAAATCATGTCATTCGGATGTATTTTGAGAAAGTTCGAGTTCACCGTTTTTAGCCAAAACTCGTTAGCCTGGAAGTGACCGGGGCAGGTCCTTTCGCCACTACAAAACGCTATTTTTATACCTCTTCTACTGTTCCAAACAACACTACACTTACGTGGTAGTGAGTAGAGGGTCCCTAAAGCCAAACCGAAGTATCCCCACGTCTTTATGTGGTCGGATAGAGAGTCCAGAATGAATTTAATCGAGTACAGTACCTTCCGGAAATGTCGCGGCGGCAGCAGCGCAACGCTTCAACAACACTTTACTAACATTTCCGGAAAGGTACTGACTCGATTAAATTCATTCTGGACTCTCTATCCGACCACATAAAGACGTGTGGATACTTCGATTTGGCTTTAGGGACCCTCTACTCACTACCACGTAAGTGTAGTGTTGTTTGGAACAGTAGAAGAGGTATAAAAATAGCGTTTTGTAGTGGCGAAAGGACCTGCCCCGGTCACTTCCAGGCTAACGAGTTTTGGCTAAAAACGGTGAACTCGAACTTTTCTCAAAATACATCCGAATGACATGATTTTGGTGTCAACTCAACGTATGTACTCCCAATAGTCCGAAAAATTGATCTAAAGTGCATTTCACTCCGGATTATCCCTTTAAGTTAAGATAGGACAAGGAGTTAGAATGTTTTATTGTAATGAGGCCCCTGGTCCACATACACATTTGATACACAGCAGCTATGTAGAGAGTGTGTATTAATTTTGAAGACCAACCACTTTCTGCATCTGCTCATTATTTTCATTCTTTCCATCGCTGACTTCAGCCTTCAGGTTATTCTGATTGGGTGGGAGAGAGAGGAAAGAGGTTAGGCATATATAGGTAGCAGGAAGTCAAGACCGGAACGAACAGACTGGTATGACCAGGCTAGCAACTCTCCACTGACTTGGGAGATTGCCCAAGTAAACTTCTCTCGGGCAATCACATCGTGTATAGAGTCAGTAGATGGGCTGACCTGTGACCGTTAAGCATCCTGTTACTTGAAAACAAGAAGATTGTTGTAGATTCGTTGTAGCGCTATCCTATTGAGTGGAGTGGAGAGGGAATTTGAAAGACAACTGTTTATCCCACCCCTCCGATTCAGCCCTGGCGAGTGCCCAGACCCTACATCTTGATGTGGGTCTGGCTGGTCAGGCTATAAATAGACCACGTATGAGGTGCTTCTCAACATGCCTCCTCGATCCTCGAGGGGTATTCCCACTGATCTATAACTAACACTGGATAGACTATCCCATTGTTGCCGCCCCATCATTCTTTATCTAGATCAGTGAGGATCGAGGCCCGAGGAGCGAGGGAGGACGTAAAAAAGCCCAAATGAGAGGCACCCCATGGAACCAAAAAATGCCATGTGTGTGCGAACTCACCACTTCCTGATATGCCTGTGCGGTGTTCTCATGTAGTTCAGCCAGAGCTTTGTCCAGTTCTTTAGCTTCGGCCTGCTGTTCAGGGGGGATGGTCCTTCGTCAACAAAGGCAAGATATTTAAAATATCAATATTTGGTGTTATACTTCAAATAGTGAAGAACACCTTCCTAATTGTGCACAATAATATGAGGAACAATGCTGGTTGAATCAAGAAATTAAAATAATTAACTAAGCAATAATAAATATGTTCATATAATGTGACTATATATATATAAAATATAGTAATAATGGGGTATAAGGTAATATTTTGCCAATAGCACAATATATAACATAAATAAATAGACCGATAAATAGGTAAAGAAATGTATCAAAATTACGTCAATTCCTTTATTCTTCTCTCTGCATCCTTAATCCCCTGTGTGCAGGCTTTCTGCCTATCCATGTTCTCCCGCTGAAACAAAAGAGTGACAAAACATTTAGTCATTTAGTCATGCTGTATGTCGGCCATTTTCTTTTTCATGGACTGACATCAGACCTAGCAGAACGCTCCCTAATAAAGCAGCACTGTGCAGCAGACTGAGGCACCAAGTAAGGACTTACAAAGCTCTGCTGGTGGGCCGCAGTCACCTCCATCCTCTGTTTCCGGAAGTGGAGGAAATTCATGATGCCACTCATAACAGTGATGGTCTGCTTGACCCCTGCAGTGCAAAAAATAATAATGTGAAATACATTTATCACGGGGCGTTCAATGAAAATAGCCCATTAACTTTGGGTGGTGGTAGTGTGGTGGTAGTGTAGTGGCTAAGGAGCTGTGCCAGCGTGTAGTAGCCTGAAAGTTGTGGGTTCAATTCCCAGCTTCCAAAGCACTTGACCCAAAGTGGCTCCGGGGACAATGAAATCCCTTGTAATCTAGTTGACATTATGTAAGTGACTTTGAACAACAATATCTGATAACAGGGTATCTGCAGGAATCATGAAGATGAATTTACTACCCTTTACTACCTTTTTTACTACCACCAAAATAATTTTTACTACCAACACGACGCGGCCGCAAACTTACATTTCCCCATTTGGACTACCTAGTGTTACAAACCAATGTTACCAAATATGCTCCGCTCTACAATCTTTGAAAAATATGAAAAAGTCGCAAAATTTAGGCAGACCGCCTAAATATGCCTATAATACAGTATGTAGGCTATCATGATCATTTTGACAACAATGATGTAGAACCATGGATTTTCTCAGTTCATACCATGTTTTGTTTTAACTTAAACCAACATAAAGTTATAATTTTGACTACATAATTTAGTATAGGCCTACTTGATAACATATAGCCTGCCCCCTTACAGTCCTGTACAATATAGTGAACCATAGACCTAGATTGATATTGATGCTGATTGAAGAGGTTGCTTGAAGGTTGTGATATTTAAGTTCCAAAAAAAACCCAAATTGCACCACTCCCTCTCCTTCCAAAGTAGCCTAACATGTCCTACACCTCTCCTCCTAAAATAAATGGCAGGCCTACTGTTATTGCTACATCACTAGTTGTCCAAGTGCACACGTAAAGTAGATTAGACTGTGCCTTTAAATAGTCAACTTTTTTTCATCTATCAGCACAATGCTAGGCGACTGTAGGCCATTTCCACTAAGAAATCAGCTCAATATTATGTGCAAGACTGATGTTTACCAAGCATGCCAAAGTGTTAATATCTTAGCCCTATCGTCATACGTTTTCTCATAGTGAGATGGCTATCCCGAAAATGTGTTTTGAATGACATGGGGCGCACGGAGGTGAACGGCTGGACAAATGCGAAATGACAAGGTGTTAACTAAGCAATTTAGTAGACCTAAGGTAGACAGGTGTTGTGGCTAAAACAATGAAAACCAGTAGGCTAGTCTGTCACAGCTAACTTCAAGCACAGTAGCCTAGACTAATTTACACACACAGAAATTAAAAGTCAATATCAGCATCACGAGATTGCTGTCATTATCGGAAAATCCAGACACGTTAAACTGGACGCGAACGCGTGGCAAAGCCAACAACAAAAAAACAACGTCATAAATGATGTCTTTTTAAATAAATCATTTGACCTTTACCGTTTCATGGCTTCAGCTAAGAAACAAATAGTTCACCATACACATCGAACTTGCATCAAACATTCATCAACATGACTGCTTTCACTTTCAATGACATCCCTGGCGGTGTCGCTGAACGCTGACGGCTACTCCGTTGAGGTCCTGTAATCATCGCTACTTTATTTTTAAGCTAGAATTTTTATTTTTTTCCCCCGTTTTAAGTACAAATATTACGCAAACAGTGGAAACTCATATATGAAGGTGGTAAAAAATTTTTACTACCAAGTGAAATTACATTTACTACCTTTTACTACCTTTCAAGGGCCTTAATTTTGAATTTTTTTTTTACTACCTTTTACTACCTTTTACTACCCCGCGGGGACCCTGGATAAATGAATAAGTGTAAATGGTCAACAGAGATAAAGATGTACAGTGTGTGAAACAATTAAGCTACTTACGAGGAGTCAGCAGGTCACTGAGTGAAAAATCATAAACATGGCACATGGGCAGGAACTGGCGCCTGAAATGCAGAGAAACAAGTTTTTACACACTAGAAAAATGATGCACCAATATGGGAAAAACAAATGGTTAAATGAAAGATTGGATAAAAACTGTAACCAAAAACGAATTCATTCAGGAAAAGAATAGAACGCCTGTAACAGAATGGCTATAAATTAATAGTTGTATTGCCTAGTGTTAACACACAAAGGCACATAATCACAGAGAAACATCTCACATGCGCAAGAAGAGATTCATGATTGGGGCAGCCCCCTCATATAGTGAAGGATGCTGGATGTTTTCAGACAAAGGTGCCTGTTTGAAAAAAACACAAAAAGATGACAGTGTCACACCTAACTCTTTTGCATCCACACTCATCATGAATCATTAAACATTAAACATCAGACATTAAACCTTCAAATATTAACTAATTTAGGCAAAACACTAACCAGATACAGGGACTCTGGCTTGATGCGAAATACCAGTTGCAGCACCCTCATGTAAAGCCGCTGTATGACATCTGCCTGCAAAGACCATTGAACTCATAAATCACAATTATACCACTTAAGCCTACCTTACACTGACAGACTTCGACAAGATTTTGGAAAGATTCTTGAAAGATTGTAGTTTTTTAACTAATGCCCCTTGTTCAAGCTTTACTCAAAAGACCACAATCATTCAAGAATCTTTCCCAAATCTTGACAAAGTCTGCCAGTGTAAGGTAAGCTTTACCTGACCAAAAGAAATCATAAATAATGCCACAAGGGACAACCACAGTCCAATTAGAAAAGCAAAAATGCAAATGAGATGGCAAACATCAGAAAGGTCAGGCAGTCTCAGCTGGTCAAAGGAGACAAAGAATAACTATTGCTGCCATGAGACGTATTTGAGGGTTTGAACATTTGACTTACCTTGGGTGTTGGCGTGATATCACCTTTGACGAAATGTTTGGCCTCTTGACCAATAAGTACCTCTGCACGAAAGAACTGGACTAAGGCGTCCGCCTTGTAGACCGGGAATGTGTTTGCGCTGTCACACATCGTCTCTGTGAGGAAGCACATTTCAAAGAAGGCCAGTTCAGAGACAAGTAAGGCACCGGGTAGGATTAGAAGTTGGTAATAGCTTGTTTAAAGGTGTAACGTTTAGATAAAAGATGATATTACTGAAGGCAAAGAAGACAAAGGAGTATATAATAACAATGATCAGATGGCGCTGGGGTAACTTGATGAGAGCAGTGACATATTTCTATGAAGTTTGTAAATTATTCGATTGATGTTTTTATTAAATTCCTTGCAAGTGTGCATGCTTTGTCTGTGTTTTTTTCCATATTAAAATGAATAAATGTTAATAGAAAGAGCAGCAAGATTTTTCTGACAGGTTGAACATCATCAATACGTCAACAACACGCCTCTTCATGCAGAGGACTCAATCCCCATTTTGCACCCATAGACATGGGGTGCCTCTCAACATCTCTCCTCGATCCTCCAGGCTCGTTCCCCCTGATCTATAACTAACACTGGATAGACTATCCCATTGTTGCCGCCCCATCACTCTTTATGTAGATACCTGAGGATTAGGACCGAGGAAGGAAGGGAGGATGTATAAAGACGAATGAGAGGCACCCATGAACTACAACAAAGTATTTTGCTCCGCCTTAAAGGGATATTCCGCCATTTTTGGAAATACGCTCATTTTCCACCTTCCCTCGAGCAAAACTATCGATATTTACCTTGTTCCTGTTCATCCAGCCATTCTGTGAGTCTGGCGATACAACTTTTAGCTTCAGCCTAGCATAGATCATTGAATCGGATTAGACCATTAGCTTCTCGCCTGCTAGCTTCATGTTTAAAAGTGACTAAGATTTCTGGTAATTTTCCCATTTAAAACGTGTCTCCTCTCAAGTTAGAAAGTGCAATAAGACCAACTGAAAATGAAACCTGGCGTTTTTCTAGGCTGATTTGACATGGAACTACACTCTCATCTGGCGTAATAATCAAGGCAATTTGCAGCTACTGGCACTACTACTGCTTGTTGTCTATGGGGACTATTTTCAGATGCTGCGTAAGATATCACTGCGCCTATGGTACGTTTGCAAGTTGCCTTGATTATTACGCCAGATGAGAGTGTAGTTCCATGTCAAATCAGCCTAGAAAAACGCCAGGTTTCATTTTCAGTTGGTCTTATTGCACTTTCTAACTTGAGAGGAGACACGTTTTAAATGGAAAAATTACCAGAAATCTTAGTCACTTTTAAACATGAAGCTAGCAGGCGAGAAGCTAATGGTCTAATCCGATTCAATGATCTATGCTAGGCTGAAGCTAAAAGTTGTATCGCCAGACTCACAGAATGGCTGGATGAACGGGAACAAGGTAAATATCGATTGTTTAGCTCGAGGGGAGGTGGAAAATGAGCGTATTTCCAAAAATGGCGGAATATCCCTTTAACAATCTTTCTTTGGCCCAGACTGGTAGCCTAATTAAACCCTTCAGGACTGGGTCTTTCTAAGGCTCTATTTTTAGTCGACAGGAGGACTTGCAGGGGGAAAGGCGAGGCCCCCTGTGAGGGGGGTGAACGTGTAGCCTTTTGGGGAGGAGATGATGGATGTGTTTTTGAGGAATTTTCAAGTCTAATTGGGAAGGACCACCATAGATCTCTTTCAGGAGACTTCGAAAGAGCAACTGGAAGCTGTCCCAGGCACAGCAACTCTGAGTGAAATGGTGGTCCAAACAGTAAGCACAATGAAGCCATGATTACCACTGCCTCTTGCTAAACTAAGTCACTCTGCCTCAGCTCAGAAAGAGACTTTGCAGTCCTACAATATTGCCCTGTTGTTTCCCCAGCCCTGTCCCAGGTTCAACCTCTTGGTGCCATCGTCAATGCCTGGAGGACCCCGGTAACCAGCCTATTAAGTGGGGGTTGTTGTTCTCTTCTCACCCTAATAGTTGAAGTGTGCCACGTTTGCTCCAAGACACTTTTTAAAAACGCCTACACGGTACACAAGGAGCAGTTTCACCTGGACTAAAGTAGCTACAATCTCGGGGATGGAAGAGCACCAGGGCAAGTGGCCACTTGGTGCAGCAGGAACCAACATGCCAACTAGAGGGGCGACTGGCCCCTCGAAGTCTCCTGAAACCCAGAGGATTATTTCACCTATCCAGAGACTGTTTTTCTATATTTGAATAATTAAACATACTATGGTTCCTAACCCTGTGTGCCACTGAACCTTATTGAGGGTGTGGTTCACTCCTCTGGGCAGCCGACAATTGACGGGGACAGCAATAGCGCCCCCCAAACGGTGACAAAATCTCTCTGGAACCGAGGGTGAAAGTGATGTTAACGTTACTAACACGCAAACATGGTCAACTAGAAACAATAACTTTCGATAATTTGTCTAATTTACACTATTGGAAACAGGTTTGTAATAGTACTCCAGCTTGTTACAAATTGGCTAACGTTAAGTCATTTGCGAGGTTCGTGAAAGTAAACAAATGCCTAAAAACATCCATAAATCGACTCTGCACAAAACGCAGACAGAGTTAACTTTTAACTGTGACTACTATTGCACGTATTGAAGGTGCCTACTATTGCACATATCAGGGCCGACAGTTCAGTGTTAACAAGAACTAGCTGCTACAATAACAGAACAACTTCGCTAACACCCACAAGGATTTGTGTCGGTTATGCTAGCTTGAACTAGCTAATGATTGGGGTTAGCATAGAACCATAACATTTGGAATTAGTTGCCACCATCGTTTCAGCTTACCATCAGTCTCAACACAATTCGCCATTGTACAGGGATCTAAAATCTAACTGGCAATCATTCATTAAACACTGAACGCTTCAACAAGAACAGTTCATTACCTGCAGCCGATGGTCCACTGGAAGAAATAATTTTGATTTTTGGCGCCTCTGTCGTCACTTCCCACTTTCTTCTTCGATGGTATGATCCAATGGTATACACCCATTGTGGAATTATTACTTCTGACCCCTAGCGTTTGGTCGTGAGGGGGACTAGATTCAGACTGGGGGTACTCTGGGTGTATGGGCATAAAAAATAGTAATATCAGGCCTGATATATTTTTCACTCAATATCGACTACTCATATGGAATATTATCCAGTGATGGTAGTGTAGCCTATTTAGGTCAAATTGAAGACCACATGTTACGGAGGTACATCAGTCGAATTTCTCAATTTAGGCCATTGCATCACTCTTTAAAACATTTGTAGCCTAGTTAAAACTCGTTTAGTTCATTAACTTTTCATTTTTCACACTATTCGAAATTAAAATGGTGTTGTGTAGGATTAGACAAGCCCCAACCCCCAAATGTAATCCTGACCATCACCCAATTCCATATGATAGACATCACAAGTTTGTAGTGAGGCGATTGTTATTAAGCTTATGCAACACGGATATTTCTAGTGCAGCACATTTTCCTTATCAGGACGCCTAGGCAAATAATAACGATGAAATGGTCATAAAGGTAGGCCTATGGGAGCTTGTAACATATATTTAATTGATTGGAACTCGTGCCGTGACAAAGCAAAACCACTGACAAATGAGTAGGAAAAAAATCGTAGCCTCAATTTTTGAAAAGGGACAGGCACGGCGCTGGGATACCTAACAAATTGTGCTGTCATTCGTCCCTTCCGCGTTGGCAATTCCGCAGGTGCTGATTTATCCACGTCAGTTTTGCTTTTATAAACACAGAGCTAACCACCACTGAGACGGCACACATGCAATAGCCGTCGGACATACATCTCGTCAGAAATTCTACGAGCTTCTGCAAACATGTCATTGCTTGATTCTGATGACAGCTATGACTTCGTCTTCAAAATTGTTTTAGTCGGAGATGTCGGCGTCGGCAAAACTTGTGTAGTGCAACGATTCAAGACTGGGATCTTCATCGAAAGACAAGGCAACACTATTGGAGTTGACTTTACCATGAAGACTGTGGATATTCAAGGAAAAAGAGTCAAGGTTTGTGGATCTCAGTAATAAGCCCCTTGATCGCTCAAAATGTTGCCAAATACGCAACCTAGGCTAAGCAAGATCGAGAGATGATATCGAGACGACTGGAAACAATGTGTCTTTGTTTCTTAGAATCTT
Organism: Sardina pilchardus; assembly: GCF_963854185.1. NCBI lineage: Eukaryota > Metazoa > Chordata > Actinopteri > Clupeiformes > Clupeidae > Sardina > Sardina pilchardus. The sequence continues at coordinate 26,985,532 of NC_085002.1, read as the reverse complement.
TATTATTAGCGTGTTACGCTCGAACTTTGTGTCCAGATTGAAATGCGAAGATTAGCCACATAGGAAGCACCAGATGAAGAAGGCTGCAGTAGGCTACATTGAATGTAGACATGCAGTGTAAATACACAGCCTAATTCTAAAGCTTGTATCTACACAGTAATGATAGATTATGCAGTTATTACGTCAGGGCGTTAGATTTGTAAATCCACAGAGCAATACAGGGTTTTGCAACTTTTTATTATTCTTCGTCCAAAGTGAAGACTGAACACTGACACTGGACTGTGAACCTTATCATATGACTTGAAATAGACAGCACTATTCCCTCATTGTATGTGACCGTGTTAAAGATATCAAAATGTAAAGTTAAGCTGTCATTCTAGGCCTATAGCCTACCTATTTGTTTGACCCTTGAGATGCAGACTTTGTCATGTGACGTCAGGCATCATGTGGTTTTTTTTTTTTCTTTTTTACTGAACTTTAGAAATATTTTCCCAATAAGTTCCAAAAATCTAACAACTGTTGTTGTAAACGTTGGGCAAATATGTAAACTCATTGTTACATGTTCATGCAACAGCTATTCTACATAATGGCTCCAAAATGGGGCCAGATATTTCACAGTTTGTTTACATGCACCTGTGTGTTTTTGGTGTTTTGGTCCTCATAAGCAGGGTGCCACTCTTGGTTTGATTGTGTTGAGTGTTCACGTTGAGCCCTGTTGCTGAGTCAGCTATTGTCAGCACTTTTTTTTCTCAACCAGGCCTGGCCTGGGTTAACAAGCTGGGTACCTCTGCTGCCAGCATGCCCTCTGCTACTGCTTTATCATATATTGTGGACAGGGTCGATTTCAATCAGTGTGAAATAAGTTCTGGTGTAGGTTCTGTGTGTGTTGATATGGTGTAGGCTATTCTCATACTTTATTATCACAAATTGTGCACACACACACACTCAGACACTCACACACACTCACACTCTCACTCACACACTCTCAGTTACGTTCACTGCCATTGCTCAACACATTATGACCCTGACCAATATGGATTCGAAGGTGTGTGTGTGTGAAGGTGTGATATGGTGCCAGGAGTGTGAGTGTGCTCTGTTTAAAGTAACGCTGAGACAACGTTGTGGCAACAGTTGCAGATCTGGGACACGGCGGGGCAGGAGCGATTCCGCACCATCACGCAAAGCTACTACCGCAGCACCAACGGTGCCATCATCACCTACGACATCACGAAGAGGGCCTCCTTCCTGTCCGTGCCCAAGTGGATGGAGGACGTGAAGAAATATGGCGGCTCCAACATCGTCCCACTGCTAGTCGGTGAGTGTCCCTGGGCAGGGTTAAAGCAGGCTAAATATGAACTGTGTGGAGGCGACAACGACCCAGCCTTTCCAAAAAGTCCTTGTGTGTCTTAATTTGGTCTTCATGGATCGTCTGTGCTTCCCTAATTACCTAAGTCTGAGACTTGTGCCACACAATGTTGTAATTGCTATTCATTTCACACTATGGTGACAGTCCTCAGCCTCTCTAGTATTTCTGTCAAATAATTCCAGAAGAAATTTATGTGAGAATGTTTGAGAAACACGGCCACTTAAGGCAAATGGAAGTGTTCATATGAGAGAAAGGAGAGAACACATTACACTCTGAACTGAAGGAGGTGATAATTAGTCTGTCCAGAAAAGTGACATAGTGTCATATCCAAAAATATGTCAATGTAATATCAATATTTTTAAAGCATGTCATTAACTCTGTCCTGCATGGTGTAGGTAACAAATCTGATTTGAGCGATGTGCGTGAAGTCCCATTCGAGGAGGCCCAGTCCATGGCTCACCAGTTGGACTTTATCAGCGCCATTGAGACCTCAGCCAAGGATTCTACTAATGTGGAAGAGGCCTTCAACAAAATGGCAGCTGAACTAATTCTCAGACACGGGGGTCCCATGTTCAATGAAAACGTGACTGACAGCTTCAAACTCAACAGCAAGGATGTGACTGCGGAAGGCTGGGGCTGCAGCTGTTGATGCCTGAAGACAGACACAGGGTTGATATTTTTTTCATTATCCGACTGGAACGTTTTTTTTTGCCAGTCTTTTAAGGCACACCATTCGAGTTTCTGTATGGAACTTTTTTCTTTTTTTCTTTGCTATTCTCCCAGGGACCAGTAGTTTTATATTTTAATTTATCAATAAATAGTTTTTACTATAGAGGCAGATTGATCACAGTCGGCCCTCAGAGGGAATTGTTTCACCTGGAAAAGCTCAGGAGAAGGATAGTTTCTAGACAGCAAGACGTTGCGTGTGGATCTTCAGCTCACAAACCCTGACCTGTGTTTGCAGGCGGTTTGGCATGGAACGAAAAGGTCTTTCAGAATGTTCTTAAGCAAGTTTGAATCACATGTCCGGTAATGGACTAGTCTGGCTATTGCATTCACATGTCTCATTTATTGAATGTTGCCCTCACAGTACTGGCAGTCAGAGTTGCTGAAGTGTAGCGACTGCTGCTGCTGCCTGAAGTAATGAAACATCTTCAAATGTTCCGTTTTCAACTACTTTTCTTGCATTTTATTTTGTTTCCGTAAAAAAGTAAATTGCCACAGCAAGGAGTACTGATAGAAGGTACAGTAGTGGTCACCGATATTGACAACAATTCTGATTGTTTAGTCTTTCGTAAACACTGACACAGGTAAACCATTACATAGGCTACACTATATTACTGACACACTCCAACGAAACTGGGCAAGATTTCGCTTCCTTTTTTCTTTTATCTTATATCATTTATGTTTTTGTGAGAGTGGGGTGGGGGGTGGGGGGTGGGGGGGTTGGTTTCAAATGTCTCGTATGGCGTGACCAATAATGGAAATTTTGACCAACTGGATTTTTTTACATCTCACAGAATGAACAGAAACAGGAAAGAACATAACATTATTGTTTATGATCAGTGAAACAAAAAAAGCCTGGCGATGGTGAGTCTCATTCTGTGGGTAATTCTGGGGGATGGGGGGGGGGCAGTTGAGTCCTTGGTTCTTTGGCCTTCTGATTGGTGGCCTTTTGGCTTCTGCTGCTGTGGCCAGGATGTGATGTCATAAAGGCCCCACATGTCGCTTGGCTGCAGGAGAGCAGAGAGCCCTCTGCACTTTGGTATTTGTGTGCCCCCTCCCCCCTTCCTTCCCCCCCTGAGGATAGAGGGAGAGAGGACTGTGTGTTTGGATCAGCTGGAGACCAGACATCTACACAGACAACACTACTGTGGTGTTGCTTTCTGAACCAATGCTGTGAAGCTCCCTTGCTGGGCTGTGTTGTTTTTGGAGTGTGAAGGAAAAAGCCTTTCAAATATTTTTTTTATATATATTTATAACTGGCATGTACATGTCAACTGCCACCTCTTACACACACACACACACACAGAGAGAGAAAGAGATCAAGATGATGGAATGATTTCCTCATATATTGCTTAGATGTGCAGTTGTCTATAATTTGTTGAGAAGAGGCGATTATGTGGTTTGAGTGGCATCTTCAAAGAAAAAAAAATAATGGATGTATACAAAGCCACTGAGTATGTGTATTCTGAAAGCTGAAAGTGCAACGAAGTTTGCCTGTGCACAGACAAGGACATATTATGTGCAGTCTCTGGACAAGTCCCCATTTTCTTCTAATAATTTGCAACATGGTTTGAGTAGAGTGACCAGATGTCCATTCTATCTCCACAGACAGTCCAATGTTTCAGTTCATGTATGTTGAAATGCTAGATATTCATTCAGATTTCCAATTTCCAAGGCGATAATATTTGACTGCATACTGTGAGTGTGTATATGTTGGGTTTTTTTCTTATTGAAGTACAAAACAAAAACATTATGGATTGAGATTGCCACATTGTGCATTGTAAAATAGTCTAGTGAATTTGATCATCTTAGATTTTTAGAGTCTTAGGATTTTAAGAAGGTAGGCTATGCGAGGGATGCATCAGCAGAGGTGTATTGTTACAAACTTCCCTTATGCTCATCTGATAGGACAGACCGCAGACAGCGATTATGCTTTGGTTGTCTTCAATCAAACTTGGTGTCATTTTTGTCGGGAGGCATTGTTGAAGCACTTTTTTTCTTCAGTGTTAACTTGAACCCATGTTGGAACTGCAGTGATCCATCTCCGGCCTTGAAAAGATTACCACACACAGTTCATTCATCATTCGTAGGTGAAAACCAACCTTATTGAGGTACCTCTGACATCACTACATATAGTTAATTATGTAGGTGCCAGAGTCAGGATTTTAGTGGATGATTTTAGCAAATTGGTATTATGGTAAAAGCACATATTATGGTACTGTAATTCAGGACTCAGTACAACTTCTGAATGTTTCCAGTGATCAGTGAGAGGGCCTTTGTGAATTATGGATTTTTATATTGACCTTCAAAGATTTGTACTCACTTTTATTAAGTTGGAAGAGAAAGGTGTCTAATTGAAAATGCCTTCTTACTACCTAGGGCAAATCTGTCTTTTGGATGCGATATACTAGGATGTGACCTTGGTTAAATGTATTTGAAGGTTGGTTCTAGAGGTTTTGAGTGCCTTAAAATAATTTTGATATAAATAGAAAACAATTACCGATAGCAATAGCCATAAGACATGTTACTATGCATTATATGATAATACTTTGACAAGTTATTGTTTTGAATTCTGTTTATAATCCTTTTATGTTTTTTGAGTAATTTGATGCTCCAAATGATCTGTTCATATTGAATAAAACATAATATAAATAATTGCCATGTTTGGAAACGTGGTGTGTCCTAGGATACTGTTCTAGCAATGACAAATGAGACAACACTCAGCATGCTGTGGAATGCTTTAGAATTCCTGAATTCTGGAATTTTTACACTGAAGTGATGAGCTTAACTGGATTAGGGGGAAAAGTGACAATGACTGATGAATAATACAATACAATGCATCATAATCAGATATGTTTGTCATTTTCTGTGCGAAAATGAAATGGACCAATAACAGAAAACAACCACACACATCTGAGTGATAACTCTTTTATTAACAATATCTGATTAAACATCTGGAAATGTTTTTTTTTTAAGAATAAATCTAAAGTTGTTAATAAAAATAAATACCTTCTACATGCATCTTTGTTTCAATGGTAGCACTTTCTTTTCTTTACCTTATATATTCGAAAAGAAGGTAAATATCGTTAAAGAAAAATTGATTTGTAATTGTACAAATGTTTTTCTTTATAAATATGTTATTGTGGGGAAATAAAATATCTAAACTTGTATACAATATATAATAATGTTACATGTTTCCCTAGAAAAACATGTCTGAAGTAAATATTTTACCTGCTTATCCCATAGGTAAGGCACTGCAAAAAGAAAGTGAGACCATTAACAGTTCACCCTCCCCCCTGCCCCTTCAACCATTTGGGCAGTAATACTGTTGACCTTTAACCTTAATATATTTTGTGCAATTTAGGATAGGAGACAATGGCACAAGTAACACAAACTGTGCATGATTGCAGATGCTGAACACAGTAGTTTTCCCACCCCTCTCCCACAAGCACACACAAAGCAGTCCCCCCCCCCCCCCCTCCACACCGTAGCATGCCTATTTGTGTTCCTCACCCCAAATGTTTACCATCCAGCTGGTTGTACTTACACTGTTGTTTGAGTGCCTGTGGGCTGGTCTTGATTGATGTATTTTACTACATCCACCATCAACACCATATTGCACACAACAAACAAGACTAACTAGTCTCTCTCAGGCCCAATATCCTATTTTTACATACCCAGAAGATAGAACTATGCATAAAGCCAAGGTTCACCCATAGCCCCAGTGCATAACGGGATGCCTATTTCAAATGAAAAGAGAAACAACATTTTCCTGCTGTTTTAATGTAAGCTCTGGAAAAGTGATGGGAATGTGGCTGAAACTGCTTTTAAGCCATTGACTCTGTGCCGGATATTTGTCTGTTTATCGGAGAGAGACCCAGGTCTCCACCAGTAACGCATCGCTTTAGCCCAGCTTCAGACGCAGAGCTTTGTACACAACTTTACGTCTCTTTTTAAGAGACGGATTAAGTCATCCACATTTCATTTCCACATGCACAAGTGATGGGTGGAAATGATATCAAAGTTCATGACCAAAAAGTAAAGCAAGAATAACGCATTATGGGCAGATTTTGGGCAATAAAAACAGTACACAAAGCTAAAACCATTATCTTTAAAAAAAAAAATGTGTGCATCTCATAGTTTCTTGGTCAGTGCAGTCAAAGCTATTCTCAATTACTCACGCATTCTCAACACCTGAACATGTAACATTTAACCATTATTCCACACTTATTTAGACAAGAACAACATCATTTTGTTAACTTAAAGTACAGTTAAAATGTTTAAATAAGACTAGGACTCTTCATGAAAACATCTGCCAATAAAAAAAACACTGATGTCTATGATGTACTGACCTACGGGTATGTGATAATCAATATTAGCAAAGTTGCAGTCACCACCTGAAAGACGCCTTTAAATGCACCCACTGGCGTGTCCGAGGCCATTCTTATGACCTAAGTATGATTGGGAAGCCTTTAAACCGGTCTCCATGGCAGCGGGAACAGAAAGAGAGCACTAGCTGTGTCCATGCAGTTCTATCGCAGGGGATTTGTCGAGTTTGTTTTCCTACAGAGCGCCTCACCTTGAAGAAAAACATGCAAAAAGAAAGAGAGAAAAAAAAAAACAAGAAACAGCGACGACAACAACAATAACAACAACAACAACAACAGAGAATGATGACGCAGATGTCGGCAATCTGCATCTTCTAGAGAGGTTACTTGAGGGCTGAAAGTGGTGACATCATCATTCCATGCGTCCATTTCCTTCCTCTCATAGCTGCTCAGTGGATTGGGCCCAGATGCACGCCAGATGCAGGCCAGACTAGGGCCAGATCCACCCAGACTGAGCCGCTAACATCAACAACACCATCAGATCAGACCCTCTGAAGGTAAAAGGGTGCAACTTGGGTGAGGGTACAGCCTGCACAGGGAACCTTCTGGAGGGTTTCACTTCACAACGTACCTTATCAGGGCAAACCAGGAAAGCATGACCCTGAAGCTGAGTATGTGATGAATGAAAACTGATCTGATGAAACTGGCGATCAGCAAGCTTGTCTGACTAGTACGATGTCTTTTTCCAACCAAATGCCCAGTCCAGTCTTTTTCGTATTTTCGTCCTCTCATATCTTTCTTAAATATCATATCCTATGTAGACTATAAACTCTAGACGCGGGTTCCGAGCTTCTCCTGCTCAAAGATGAGCTCGACGGCTGCCTCGACGTCCTGCACGATGTGTCCCGGCTCCACCAGCGCCGGGTCGAAGCGGAAGTCGCGGTGGCCGTGGAACACCGTCTCTTTGATGGACTGGCCGGCGTCGGGCGGCACCTCCGTGTGCGGATTGTAGACGCCCGTGCACACCAGGATGGACTTGCACGAGGTGGCCGAAGGAGACGCCAGCTCACTCTCCCAGCCACCGTCCACTTCCTGTGAGGTGGCCCTGGTGGCAGTGGTGGCGGTGGCAGAGGGTCCTGCGCCCGCCACTGCCTTGGCCACGGCTTTGGCGCTCTTGCGGCTGGCCCTTTCCTCGAGGTAGCGATTGTAGAGGTTAGCACCGTAGATGTCGGTCATGAGGTTGTCCCTGGTGGCACAGCGGAGGAAGAGAAAAGAAACAGGAGCAGTTAATTTGGGCAGGAAGCACATTCAGCGATATCCGCACTAATTAAAGTTCCGGAAGGAGGAAGAACAATCTCTAAGGGGGGCTCATTATTTTCAGAAGAGGCATTTGTGCCACCTCCACTATAACCACTTTCGGACAGAACCCAGATGTCTTTATTCATGCTTACTTTGTGGTAGGTTATAGGGTAACGGGAAAATGTATAATGTTTGTCAAGTTTGACTAGACTACAACTTTGCAATAATTAAAATTATTTGCAAACATTCTACGAAATTTGCAAGTGAAAATTATTTCTGTTCAGAAATTTAAGCTGGATAATCACCATCCCTTTTCCAGCAAATCCTGCAGACATACAGTTTATAGATAGATAGATAGAAACTTTAATAATCCCCAAATGGAGGGTCAAATTTCAAGCCACTCAGCACCACAATGGTACAAATAACAGTAGGAAAGCACATCGAAAGATAAATGTGTTTAAAAAAAAAGAAGTCCTCCTCCATCCTTCCCCCACAAGTGGAGCTGTACAGTCTGATGGCACAAGGAACAAAGGACTTCCTTAGTCTCTCTGTGCTACCACGTTACCACACTTCCCCTATTTGCCTATTGTTACGACCCTGCCCGTCTTTGCCTGCTTGCCTGTCTGTCCTTCTCTGGGTTGCAGGGCGGAGTCAAGTCTCAGGTGCTGCTGATCACCTAATTGGGGCATCTGTGCTATAAGAAGCTACCTGGCTGGAGTTCCGGGGTTCTCTCTCTCTCCATCCGAACATGCGTCACTTTTGTCTTTCGTTGAGGATTTTGCACATACTCTGATTGACACAACACTATGCTTTCTTACCATCTCATTTATGCTGACTACACCTCATGCTTTTATACATATTTACTTTAATAAATATCTTTTTGTTAACGCTTTATCCACGTGTGGTCTCCCTTATGTTGCAATCGCCACAAACGAGCCTGGTGGTTGTAACACTATTATGCCAGGAGCTTACCCGATGGCGTAGAGCGATCTGACGGGCGCCCTCCAGCCTCGCTCTGCCGTCTGCTCCCGGATCAGGAACTCGGCAAAGTGGTAGGTCAGCTCACTGGGCTTCCCCATCAGAGCCTCGTACTTCAGGTCCTTTCCTGTAACCTTCTTGTAGATGTTCTCCAAACACACCAGGAAGGTGCCGTGACCAAATCTGGGCAACAGACAAAGGGGCTCCTTTTAACTACATGTGGAAAGGAAACTTGGGCAATATATCCGTATGGGGGGGGTCATTCTAGGTCCAGCCTGTATTAATACAGCTAACGGCGCAGTGAATTTTTACACTTCAGATATCATACTGCCTAACATTTCCTAAGTCACCAAATCCATACCCAGTCATCTATTCAGAAATAACTGCAGTGATGGATTCTACTCAATGTCTACAACCAATTCCACTTGGTTGTAGATAAACAGTATAGCAGTTTGTTTTCAGGTGATGGACATTTCCCAGTGCTTGGGTATCCTGTGGCCTTGCACGCCCCCTTGCTGAGTTATTACCGTGGAGACGGCGCCTCGGCCATCCACATGAGGTCCACGTTGCAGGCCAGTAGAGGGAGGTGATTGGGCGGTGAGTTCACATAAGGGCTGCCCAGGCTCCCATTGGTCAGGAGCACGTCCACTATCAGCTGCAGGTTGGTCTCCCATCGGATGGGCTCGCCAAACAGGACAACAGCTACGGGACAGCGGAGAGGGAAGGAATTAGCTCAGTGTGTGTGAACGGATGAATAGATGGATAGAGACAGAATAGAATCAGAGTTGGTGACAGCAAGAGAATAAATTGCCAACTAAGTGTCAACTGAAGTCACTAAAAATACATATAGGCCAAGTCCAGTTTTCTGTCAGCACCTGTAAATCTACATACTAATTGCACTGGCAGTCTCCCTGTTTGTGCAATCCAAACAGGAACTGGCACGTCAATGACTAAATGGAAAACTACTTGGCAGAATTGTCCACCTTGGCCTGAGGGCAAGCAATGCATCAAATAATTCAGTGATCACCAACTGCCAACAAGAAAACAAACAGCTTATATCTGTCTTAACTCTGTGATAGCTCTTGTCTGAGAGGATTTATCAAACAGAAAAATCAATGTTACAATGTTACAATGTTACAAATGTTACAATTTGGCAGTTTTAGAAGCTCCATCCCCCCTGCCCAGTGTAAACATGTATTTGGGTAATTGCCACATTCATTCTAAAGGTATGTCATCGTGTGAGGCCCTTGCACCTGCCTTTACTAGCTGCTTAGGCAATGCAGCATGCAGTTCTGTGGTATGGGTTTGATCACCCTGCAAAAATGTAATAAAGAAGCTTCCACAACACATCATCTACTAGGCTACATTGCCAAAGACATGAGTTAACATGCCTGCAAGACTTGCATCTTGGCAAACTGTGCTGTTGTTGGTGTATGTATGAACATCTCTTTGCATGCCTTTTCCCAAGCTAACATGCTAGCGTTTGACTGAAACCACTTCCTGTTGCTTTGGAAAGGACTGAGTTAATTCCCTTCATTCAATGTGTTTCAGTAGACTATTCCATTTCATGTGGTTATGTAATTATATCACAATGGCTTAAAATAGACACATTTGGATAATGGCCAATGGCTTTACCATTACAGCGACTGCAGTAAAATAACCTGTTACCATGGAGCTGGGTCAAACATTCGACCCTGTAAGTAAATGCAAGCCTGGATCGATAAACTCGATAATAATTAACAAGCATGCTTGTTAAATCATTAGCGTGTTTACATACAACAGTGGTCAATGCATGGTAAAATACTGTACATTAGAGAACCACATACTGTCCAATAGTGTCCCTAGCGTGTGTTCATAAAGCAACATGTGGGAACCACATCTCACCCCATTACTATGTGTTTATAAAGCAACCGGTGCGATAATGAACAGAGAGAAAATTCACCTTCAATTTTGGGGAGGTTCACAATGGCAGAGGACTGCAGAAGAAAAACACAAACAGCAATGTAAAACATAAACAGTGTTATAAAATATAATCTCTGTGAGAACATTTAGATCGTCCGAATGACAGGCTATTTCAATGTAGTGTGTGACAAATCAAAACAACTTCTCATTCTGGCAATACTACATTACTCCTTGAATCATTTGGTCTGATTGTCCTCAAACACAGGTAGTTGTAGACTCAGAACATTAGCACATTGGCTAAAACACTGCTTTGGGAAGCTGGAGTAGGGGGTAATTGTGGGGTGCATGGGGGCAATAACAGTGTCCTTAATCCCAAATAACATGAACACTGGCTTGCCTATCAATCATGTGCGGGAGGGACTCACTAGTGAAGAGATGTATCTTAAGCATCTTGGAGACACTTTGTTTATCCGCCACCCTGTCAAGTTCTCTCACCAAGGCGACAGTCAGTCGTCTGATATGTCGTCCGATAGGCATCTGTATGTACTTATTTATAAAGCCGTTGCAAAAGGTTTGCTCTGATTGGCTGCTTGGGTTGTGTAGCTGTTGCTAAGAAGCACAGTGCACTGATCACTGATCATCAGATATTCCAATAAAATATTCCCAGACCTTCCCAGCCAAAGGCAACCTAAGGCGACTTAGTGCATGGCCAGTCGGCATCATAGCTAATGATTTGAAGTCTGCCTGGAGCGCTGTCTCTATAAGGATCTCAAAAGCACATTGCACTGCATGTGTGTCAAAGAGAGGTCTATCTGTAACTGTGTATGTTTGCCTGTACTGTGTGTGTTTGTGTGTGTGTGTGTGTGTGTGTGTGTGTGTGTGTGTGTGTGCGTACGCATGTAGCCAGGTGATGGAAACAAAACCAGCTTTGGTTTCGTCTCTCACAGGTCAGAACAGAGCGTGTTCAGAACAACGGTGCATTCTATCCAACAAAGTGCTTAGTCAAGGTGCAAGGTCACATTAACCTTGTTCAGCCTGTTTGTAAGACCTGGTGGGAGCATCTTGTACAGGCCTGCCAGCTCCAGCTAGAGCAGCCTTCTGTCTTTGGCAAAAATAAGGAAACCATGCTTTGTTTTTCTTGGCTTGCCCTAGTGTGACTGCTCCTTCTATTAACTTCTTCTCAACCAATACAGGAAGTCACATAAAATAAACATTGAGGCCCTAGGGAGTCAAGTACAAAGATAAGATAACAAGATAACAAAACCACAGTAATATTGTTTAGTTATTAACACAGATTTTTAGCTAACACAGATTTTTTAGAATTGGGTATAAAAATATAAGAATCAGGAGAAGATGGATATTTGGCCTCGCTTCATATTAACTATCCGTAGGCAGTATGCACTTAAAAGCTTACTGTGTATAACTGAATGCTTGTATGTTTGTACATTACCCTCTTGTGGTTACAATTACGATGACCAACATATAATGACTTGTAGTTACATGTTAACTACATATTATTTAAATAAGTGGACAGCAATAAGGATAGTGCATCGTGTGGCCAGATATCTCTAGATTCAATTTCAATTCTATTTCAATTTAATTTCACTTATAGAGCGCCAAAACATTACACATGTCTCATGGTGCTTTACAGAGTGTTAAACATTGAATAGAGCCCATGAGTAACAGGTGCAAGGAAAAACTCCCTAGAATTGAAGATACATATACAGTAGGAAGAAACCTTGGACAGATCCACGACTCAAGGGCCCAACCCATCTGCCTAGGGTCAGTTCCAGTACAGTAGGTAATTTGTAGTATCAGAAAAGTCAAATAGTCCAGTGCAGGGAATAAATTGTCATAGGGATTAGTAATTTTCAGAAAGTCATTCAGAAGAAAGGGGTTATTGAACTGACCGGTAGTCGGGGACGTCTGTTGTGATCCACCATGTCCAGCAGGGGAAAGGTTTCGCGTAGCATGTCGATGCTGATCACATTCATGAAGCCCAAGCTACAAGCACCGATGTAAGGATCCATACTCATCTCTGTGGTTGAAGCACTAGGATAGCACTCACTCATTCACATGCTGAGGATGTGTGAACGTCACAATCTGTTGAGCGCTATTTAGTGTTTACACCTGATGTAACCCCCAGTGGTAACTTCCTTATGGATGAAATTGCAATGGCGAGTGAAATAAATTTGCCATTTTAAATGGTAAAATGTTTGAGTGGTTTTAAATGTTATTTTTAGAGAATGAGTAATTCATATAACCAAAAATGATATCACCAAAAACTAGATAATAATGACGCAAAATACTTTAGTTTGCATACCCAAACTCACATAATGATATACTATAATGTGCACTGTGCTGTTTAAAGACATTTCCTATGTGAGCCATTAAACACGGACTAGCACCTTTAATTAGCTTTTCCTTCAACTGATGACTCAACTGTTTTTTCCCCACGCAGAAACTGTTGCTAGCCAGAGTCCAGTCCCAATAGGTTAAGCAGTAACTGCAGTGGGACACTATTGTAAGTATTTCAAGTTGTGTTTGAACTCAAAACAAAACCAACTTCATTGTCATTCTTTTTTATGTGACCCCCTTAATGAGGTTTACATTCCTCTGACGTGGACATTATCTGGGCTTACCCTCCGACTAACCACTATTCAAAGAAAAGCAATCAAGGGTGTCAGAGTCAGTCTTGATGACGATAGCAGTACTAAAAAACTAACCCCGATTTGGGTCGGTCTGCTTGCATAACTGTGTATTAGGCTGAGGCCTGGATGACTGGTCGTCCTCATAATCACAGACCACCTCAGCGGTTGACTTAATCTATGCAGCACAGACAAATGGTTGTTATAAAACAAACCATTGCGTCCCCCCTCTTGCATGTGAAACAGATGCCGCACCATGTGGCTTTGTGCGTGTGTGTGTGTGTGTGTATGTGTGCTGCAGGCGGCAGAGTACCCTCTTTAACACAGGCAGCATAGGTCACAAAGCATGCACACAGCCCACAGACCCAAGGCTCACTCCTCTCTCAAAACACTGCCTGGAGAAGGACATTGCTTTCTAATGGAAATAGTTGCTCCAAAGATCTGTTTGAATTGAATGCTGTGACAGGGCCCTTCAGTAAAACCTGTGATTTTTTATATTCACTGCCTTTTCATCTTGTCATGATTGCTTCCTTTCCGGGTCGAATAACAGCTCTTCAATTTCAGGAGTCCTTTTGGAGGCATTACTTCTAGTTGGTTTGAAACGTGATTTGTTTTACTACGTTTTGTTTCACAACAGAGAAGGATACTGCTTGGCAATGTCCAGGACAGGGCCTTGTCCAGAGACAAGGACACATTTGTCATGGTACTTCCTGAACATTCGCAAAGGACTATGGGACATCATGACTTGGTCTTGGGAGATCTGTGGAGAGGTAGCAAAGATGGGCAAACAAGTCCATTATAACACCCAATACTCTAATTGAGATAATATACTGTGCAGTTAGAGATGTGATTGGAGAAATCACGGTATTTCATCTTAATAATTCAATAACATACAACATACTTCACGGAACACCTCTTATATTATCTATGTCAACAGACTAGATCATAACATTACAAAAGCTCAAATAGGGGCGTCTTTATACGTCGCTGACAAAGCAGAGCCTGTTTTGCTTAAATGCAGACAGGGCACTACGAACAGAGAAGTGAAACAGTGTGAGAGACATGCAAGGAAACTAAAAGCAGCTTACAGGCACTCCCAAAATATGGGACAACTGGTCGGCCTTCTTCTGGCGAAGGCAGTTCCCAGCATTGGTGACAAATACGACAGGGACAACAAACTGGCCACTGGAGTCCACCAGTTTCTGAAAGGCCCTCTTCGCTGCAGGGATGGGGGTCTTCCCCCGGACGAGAACTCCATCAATGTCAAACAGCAAGCCAAAGTCCGGCTGGAACTGTTTCGTTTAGGCACGTGCGCACACACACACACACACACACACACACACACAGACACACACACACACACACACACACACACACACACACACACACACACACACACACACACACACACACACACACACACACACACACACACACACACACACACACACACACACACACACACACACACACACACACACACACACACACACACACACACACACACACACACACACACAATCAATATGATGCAGAACATTAAGCCATCATCAGGATGTCTTATTGTGCATTAATCCCTGTACCAACAACATGACTTAAATCCTTGCAGAATCAATAACACAGTCTGTATCACACTACTAAATAAAGAAGACCAGTGAGATTAGGCCTGCTGGTCATTCACAGCTCCTCTGAAATCATTTACATAACCTCTGTTCGTGCTCACAGCTTGAAATAATAGTCTTTTAAGAGATCAAAATGACGCAGCAGATTCTCCAAAATCCGCCACCGAACAGAGGGACAGTAAAGACAGCCGAGGGAGAATGTCCGAGGAATCTGATTACACAAGTGGCAGAGAGAAGAGGATTCTGCTGAATTGCATCTGCCCCCCCCACCCCCCCACCCTGTCCCACCATGGAGCCCTCGTTTTCAACCATTGTCGTAGGCGCACACGTCTCCTCGCACGCACTTGAGGATTATGATGTCCGCCGCTACCAAAGCCCGCCAAGAGTCAACATCTGTGTATTCCCCCTCCGGGAGCAGAGCACTTGTTTAGTTCTATGGAACCATTGGAAAGGCTGCCCTGACAAGTTAACTAGAACTCTCCTCCCTCCCGTGGATTCTGACCTGAGGGCTATAAATGGACAAGGGGGGGGGGGGGGGGGGCATCCCCTTCCACCTGGTCTTTTCCGTTAAAAATGACAGAGTATGCATTGACTCCATTATGGCACTGCAGTCTTTTTTTACCTCTCTTAATTTTTGTTTTTAAAAACATACACTAACTCTCCAGGTCTGCCTACCGTTCTAAGGCCAAACCACAGAGTGCACCGTGCAGTCAGTGGCCCAAGAGGAGTCCTGCAATCACATCAAATGGCTCTGAGGCTTCGACACGAGTCTGAGGTATGCCTCACTGGCCAAATAGGTCCAGTTTCAGGGACAAGGTCAGGCTTCAAGCCATGTCCTTATGCTCCGGCATAAAACTCTTCAAACCCAGGCCCAAAAGTCAGGCCCAGTGTTGTGCGGCTAGAAACAAAACAAACATGTCATGGAAACAAGAGAAGGACCCATTTCAGGTTTGGTTGCATTCAGTGTTCCAAATTGTGCTGTTTCCAATGAAACCATACAGTGATTAGGCAATTCACCAACAGTTTTGTTCCAAGAATGTGATACAGGCTATGCACATACTCAGGAACTCAGGGGAAGGGGTATTTGCAACTGACCTATACTTCAACCTGTGAATTAGGCCTACCCTTCTGTCAGGATGTTAATCTCGTTAGAAGCAATATCACAATTAACATATTTGCATCATAAATGGATAACCAACAAGACACATGATTCCATGCTCCAACTGAACAGCAATTAAGCAAAACTGTGGATGAACGTATAGAATGGTCTGCATGTGCAATGATGCGTGTGCTTACGAGGCTTTGTGCCTCTGAAGACCCTTACTCCAGTGCTTATCTGACCCCCTAATCCCGCGGGGGACATGTAGCTGGGAGATATTACAGCCCCTGCCTTTGAATAAACACCCAAAGGGCCACTCTGCCATGTTTTAAATATGAACGTGGATTTTTTCCCATCGTATTGCAATCTGATCAACAAGCCCATTTCGGGCTACGTTGCCTCAGCACGTCTCCATTACTGGAAGACGTGTAAAAAACCTGGCTGTTAAATGCAAATGGTAGTTGATACAGACACAGCACTGTCAGTAAATGGCCTTAGCATACACATAACACATACAGCTACCTCCAAAGCAGATATTGTAACAAAGTTAAGGTAAGTGGATACATTGAAACATAAGAACGGTTAGCTCCAAGGCGAGTTTTAGAAGTGCTGATATGCCGGTAGGTCTTCAACAACCCAACAGTCTCGAATTAGACCGGGACAAGAATTTCACACTCAGCTCAACTGGTAAAAAAAAATAGCACGGTCCCTTGATAAGGCAAACATAAATACTACAAACAAGAAGCTGCTAACATTTCAGTGATCTTAAAGCATCGATACACACCAACGGCACTGCCATTGGAATGTACATAAACAAGGGCTTAGCTTACCTTGCTGTTTGACGTTGCAGTGCCACACAAACCGCATCGGGCCAGCGCGGACACTCTCTCGCCTTGCCGGCTGCATAAGCTGTTCACCGTGCGATAAATTGAATTTAAGGCCTTCATTTTGGTTGTATTTCGCCGGTTTGCAACCTCCCTGACACCGCCTGTTGTTCCTGTCCGATTTCAGCCTCGTCTAATTCCTCCATATAGCTTTTGTAGCTTTGAGATGTGACGACATGAGGAGGTGGTCCGACGTTGAGGAAGAAGAAGGAAAAAACATCATCCTCTCGAGGTTATCTCGGTCATAACAATGTAACAAAGACATAGATACAGTTTCAACGCCTTACGTCGTCCACGAGTAACCAAACTAATTTCAATTCTGCTCTTTGCAGCTCATAAGAAAACAATAGCATCTCAACACCGCCCGCGCAACAAGGAAACAAAGGCCACCACCACAGCTGTGCGACGGATAGTGTGATGTCATATGTGAAATACCGGCTGTCATTTGAAATCCTAGTGGCAATAGGGCCAAATTGTTTTTAGTATAAAATTCGACTCGTAGATTACTCATTGGGATAAGAGTAAATGTTAACTATTAGTATAATGATATATTAATGTAGGCCTATATGAAGGGCCTGGTGTTTGGGCACTCTTTTTTTGTTGCTAAATAAGTGGAAAGTAGGGCTGGTTAACGACGTTTTAGACATAAATCTGAGGCTTCATGTCATGGTGGTTACCATTATTACACATTCTACATGCACCATTGTTTTATTAACTCCCCCTCCACCTCTGCAATCACCTAAGTTTTAGTCCAGTATTATTTCTGCATGGGGAAATAGGTAAGTTGCAATATCCAACGGAAAATGTTCCCCACAGATAACTGAGTGGGTGCGAAATTTGAACATTAACTTAAAGCAAAGGGCCAGAGCCACAACTGAGGACCTCCACTGCCAAGCTGTGAGATTTTCGCACATGATGGAAATTCCATGCAAGGTGTTCAGATTCAGAAGGAGCTGTGAAGCACGTGACCAGGCACGGTGCACGGTAAATCTCACTGGTGGATTTAGTAAATTCAGTGATTTGATTTAGCCCTGATCGTGTGTGTGTGACCCTGGTTTCTTCAAACGCCCATGGCTTGAGCAGTCACATGCAGCAAGCAGCCCTGCATTTCAAGGCCATAATTCAATCTGCATCTAGTAGCTTGTGCTATCTGGAATGGATGTATTTTGAGCTCTGGGGCAGAGGAGCGTATTAATAGATTAGAGTTTAAAAAGCAGAGAGTAAAAGAGGCTTATCAACCACTGCACTTATCACCTGGGAATCTTAAAAAATGGACATAATCCATATTTACATTTCGTAGAAAATAGTTTACTCAGCAAAAGAAATGTATACAAAACAGATATTTACAGCGAGATATTCCACCATTGACACTTGGGTGAGCGAGATGGCAACAAAGATGTTTCACATTTAAAACAGTCCTCTTTCATCACACTTCTCCGCTAGCTATTACATCATTTTGAATTTTTTCACACACTCTTCAACGTCCTCTCTCACACCCTTTCACACCCTTTCACACGCACACCCTCTCTAACAAACACACGTTCACTCGCTCTGTCCAACACACACACACATACACACACACACACACAGGAAAGAGTAGACGACTACAGCCCAAGTAGTGCTTTAGCCTCCTCGCTTTGTGCCATCAAGTTCTCGCTGGCGTACTTCTGAAGCAGCTCCATCTTCTTCCTCCTCACCAAGGCCTCCTCAATCTGGAGAAGCAAAGAATAATTACAAAAGCCACAGACCTGCAATGGTGTCTTCAGAAACATGCAAACTTGTCGTCTGTGCTTTGAACACTTCTCCAGAACTCTCTCAATTCTCTCCAATTACTTATTCAGAATGTGGAATGAAAAATGGACTACTCTTGAAACAATTCAGTACGATTTCTAAAATTCTATAAATATTTCATACATTTCTATCTGAGATGCACCTATAAATGTGGTAAAAATGACACACTTATATTATTATATTTTCATTACACAAATAAAATACAGAAATAGCAGAAGCTAATGTTTAGCACCTCTTTCTGTGAGGGCACAGGTACGTGAGCGATGAAGGTCTGAATGCCCTCCTCCCCCTCCATCTGATCCCGGGTCTCCTCATCCGAGTGCTTAAAGACAGAAACAGGAGCGGTTGCATAAGATTAAGCTTAAAACAAAATCACCCTGGATTAAATTGGTCATACAATCTATACACTGCACTGTTTTTTCAACCAACACAGAATTCAGAAATCACATGCCATATCATAGTCTATATCATATCATGAGAAAAACATTTATGAGTTAACAGTTTCCCAAACTTGCTCCATAATCATTCGCTGTTGTGGATCTGCTCAGGTCAATGCTGATAAGAATGTAATGTCTACAACACTGCTTTTAGCTCCCATCTAATGTTTTAAAAAAGCAACGTTCAGGCAAAATCCCCCAAAAAGTTTTTGCCTGATGAAGACCAGTAGGGTCGAAACGTTGCTTTTTTAAAAACATTGAATGGGAGCTAAAAGCAGTGTGGCGGACATTACATTCTTTTTCATTGAAAGTAGTTCCATTTGTCCTTCACCTGCCAAGAGGTGTGATGTGCACACAGCTACTCTTTTAGAATTAAACTAGTGCAGAGCCTGTAGATGTGGCATTTTTTGTTCGTATAGCATGAAACGGCACTGCACACACTCGTGCCATTAGAATGACACCCACCAAATTTCAGAGCAGTTGGATGAGTGGTTTAAGAGTTATGCGTGGAACAGACAGACAGAGTGACACACAGACAGACGTTCCTTGCATTAATAGATAGATGACTCTCAGCCCTGGTACTAACCCAAGTAGCACTCACCTCTTCAGCTTGGACGGCGTAGAGGTGCTCCTCCTCTTCCTCTTCCTCTTTCTCTCCTCCACCGCCTCCGGCGAGACGCGCCTCTTTGTCGGCTTTCCATTTAGCCACAACCTCCGCTATGGCTAGGACGCAAAAGACAGGCGCATCAGAGTTAACTCAAACGGCAAGACATTCATGCATCAACGTGGTATATAGTCAAGAAAAAAAGTCCCATTTTTTTTACATTTCAAAAAACGTGATTTTTCGGGCCTTTAAGCCCGTCAATTGGGAGCAAAATTCAGGTTGCAGTGGACTTTTCTCTTGACTTAGTACTTGCCATTTTGTCCTGCTCCCATTTTTTTAATTGGATGTGCGCGCTTTGATTGCAATTTCAATGTGGTATAAACAACAGTAAGGCCCAGCACATCTTCAAAAATGATGATCACGTGACAACTTAGCACATATAGTATTTCATAAGCACAACAACAAACACATACCATCAACAATAGATCAATAGATGCAGATTATATACATCATATTTTTAAAACTTAACATCAAGAAAGACCACAAATGGGTACAGACATGGACACTTTTCAAGAGGCATGTATTTGATAGGAATAAATTATGCATAGCCCCTTGCAATTCAAGTATGCAAGAACCTTGCATTACCTGCTCAACTATAGGAAGTCTGTGAAGAAGAATCTATCTATTGGCAACAGTACAAAACCCCTTTTTTAAAAAATAACACTAGGTACTAGGTAGGTATGGCACAGCAATGTCAGTCACATGGTGACCCACACACCGTATAACCTCGAAAGGGCCGAAGGGCTATTGGCCAATATAGGCACCCAGACATGCCCCTTATGAGTAACCTCAGGCTTGCCATGCTGCTAGCAGTCAGCGGCTCTAATACATTTGTACAAATGGGAAACACATGGCCCTGCTAGTAGCATCAGGAGCATAAAGACACAAGCTGTACAGCGAGGAGGACACAAAGACCCCCATTGTGCCCTAATGAAGAGTGGACAGTGTGCGTAAATGTGTGTGTGTGTGTGTGTGTGTGTGTGTGTGTGTGTGTGTGTGTGTGTGTGTGTAAGACTGGAAATTAAGTCACGTTTAAATTTGAGAGCCTCGTGGTGGCTCCTTACTATTCCAGAGGCACGGGATACTCGAGATGCCTGGGAGTTTTCCCCTCCCTTTTTCATTACTGTGCACGAGCTATATTATATAATGACAAATGCAGTTTATTCTCAGAGTGATATTTCATTTTAAGAAGGGTTTTCCTTTAAACACAAAGTTCAGGAAGTCAAGTTATTTTTGCTCAAAATAGAGGGAGGAACACAAATTTGAAACATGGTCCTTAAGCAAAAGAGCCTACAGTTGGTTAGTGTTAAAGACTGCATTTGGGGTACATTCAGTACGCATCTGTATTGAACCTAACGTCCTGTACCTGTGCACTTCGGTAAAAATAGGTGTACTTTAACACCCCTATCCTTAGTATTTCAACACCATTTGTAATATATATTACATATATTTTGCAATAAAAATGAGAAATGAGGACAGATACCGGAATTGAGATGATTCTCAACCCTACTTGGAGGTGAACTCTGGACACTGCTACACCAAGTTAACGTGTGTAGTAGATTTCTCAGATTCTAACTGTACAGTAACCCATCCATCTGACACAAACACACCATGTCTTTTTAAGTTGTCACATACAGTACATCTCTACAGGTATAGCAATCGAGCTGCTAGACTTGTGAGGAAGTTGAGCACAGCCTACCCTCCTTCTCATACTCCTGCTCCAGGGGTACCAGCACGCCGTCATCCTCGTCTCGGTAACCATAGTACTCGGCGTCAATGTCCTTCATCAGCTCGGCTCGGGTCTTTCGTGGTGGAGGGGCGGCTGAAAGGGAGCACACACACACGTGAGGGACCAAACGAAACATGGCAGGCAAGGATTTTGCCGTTTTGTGATCAATTCGCGCATATGGTGATGATGGCGATGCATGAAAAGCAAAAATTGACAAATTTACTCTGAACATAACAGACTGACCAAAGTCCGTATTTTAGTTCTGAAGAGCAGTAGGTTTATAACAAAACCGGTGCCTAACACAACACCACAAACTAGGTCAAAGGGTACAGAATAACACACTCTTTCAACAGACAGTGATTATACAGTTGGACAGGGCCCAAGTGAGTTCTGAGGGGGTAGAACAAGGTGCTCTGCCCAGCTTTCACACAGCTCGCTGAATGATCCGTTACATTACATTAGATCTAGCAGACCCTTTTTGTTCAAAGTGACTTACATATGTCAACTATATTACAAGGGACTACACTGCACAGCCCCGGAGAAACTTGGGGTTAAGTGCCTTGCTCAAAGGCACAACAGCGGAAGCCGAGGATTGAACCAACAACCAACTTTCAGGCAACTGCTCTGGGTTGTGTGATTCACCTCACTGTGTGTTCGCTGTGTGTTCACTAATTCGGTTAAATTGGGTTAAATGCAGGGAACTGAATTTCCCTCACGGGATCAAAAAAGTATATATTCTATTCTATTCTTCTATTCTAGCTCCTTCACACCACTACAGTACCATCGCCCCATACAAGATCTACTCACGCTCTTTCTCAAACAGCTCTCGGACACCGGGCAGGTCTTTTGCAGCGCCAAAGTACTTGTATCCTCGATTTCCTGGAACTTCCTTGCCCTCATGGTCAAGCATTTTTGGCCCCACTTTCTGTGACAAAAAAACACCAAGAAAGTATAGGTTAGTTAGTGACCATTTCAGACTTTTCATCAGACTAGTTCACCAATAAACAGACAATAGCAATCAGAAAAAAAGCTCAATAACAAATACATCATCGAAAGTAAAGTGAATACTATTTAGTGAGTGCTTTCATCCAAAGCAACACAGACTCAATCGTGGGTTCAGGATTCAAACCCAGGCTTCCCAATAGTCAGACAGTGACGCTATGTTTTGGCCTCTCATAATATATATATTTTTTATTTTGGACAATATCCTGCCCCAGAAAATAGAAAAAGACTGAAAAGACAACATTGAAATAGGCCTTCACTATATGAATATCTGTAGTTTCACTGTTTCTAGGCATAATTCTAATTGCAGGAAGCCTATCTGGAATGGCATTTTTAGGAGACTTGCCATAACTTATGATGTTATGATGTTTAACATGCTATTGTATGTTAAAATGGAATGTCATGGTTGCAAAAACTGACAGTTTGACAACTGACAAACTGTCCGCGTGCCCACGGGGGCCCTGGTTCCAATCGGACCTGCGGCCATGTCCCGATCCCACCCCATGTCTCTCTCCCACTTGCTTCCTGTCTCACTCTTCACTGTCCTGACATAATAAAGGCAAGAGGCATTGCCTTTGGCATCAGGTTTGTGAGTGTGACATTGAAGGGAGCAAGTGGGGAGCAGAGAGAAATCACGAGAGAGTAACAAGAGAGCTACACCAGGCTGAAGCGTTTCGTTCACAACGCGTAAAAATACATTTTAGAAGACTGGTCTATTTTTTATTATCATGTATTAATCATCACGATGATCACAAAACCGGTATTATATATTGCGACACGCCTACATCTGATGTTAGGTGTGCTTCATGAACACTCACCCCGTAGTCTGGTCCACCGAGCTCTTTGATCCGAACCTCCCAGTGGCCCTTCTCTCTGAGTAGCTTGTTGATTTCGTCATTGAGGTCTCGGATCTTAAATTCACCCAGACCAGCTGAAAAGTAAGAGGAGAAAGTGTTAAGTCTGATCTAAAATGCGCTACAAATGGTGAAAATCTTTGATTTCTTTGATCTTTGATCAGTGACTCACCATTCTGAATCTGTGCCACTTTTTTGGAAATTTCACTGATGATCTACAAAAGAGTTGTTCACGAACACTGTAATCAATCAGTTGATGACTAATCACTGAACATAAAAGATTGGGCTAATCCATGAGCGCAGCGTGATGCAGAATGTTGACAAAATGGTGTTAATAGCATTATATCTACTTGAGTATTTTTTACCACACTTATAATTTGACAATTATAACAATTTATACAACAAATACATTATAATTTGAGACACTAAATCATTGGCTAAATCTGTGTTTATTCTATGACGTTCAGTTACATTCCCCATACACAAAAGTGAAAATGATTGGCAATGACGTAGAATTCCTGAGGAAGATCCCACTGGATGATCGAAACGTTGCCTTTTATGCATTAAAATAAAAAGTGTATTTTGGAGCTTATACCCAGTGTGCGGACCAATCAATCACATTGTCTACCACTTTTGTCCGGCACCTGGATTATTGTTTCTGTGGATGTGCGCACCGCAACAAAACGCCAATGACGTAGAATTCAACATCCTGATCTCCATTCCTCAGCTCATTCAGTAGTGCATGAGCTGAGCTCATATAGTATATATACTTCTACACTAATAAATGGTTCACCATATCTATGGCTTTCTCTAATCACAATACTACACAACCTCTCATCACTCTTCAGCACGCATATACGGCACGACTTCAGAATCAGTGGAATGCAGCGGTCTTTGTACAGCTTGTAATTACATATTCGTTACAGTCACTAAACTTACAACCATTAGCGATTCATTCCATGCTAAGGGCTGCATCAAAGAGGTGACAACAGATCACAAAAAAACACATAGGACAACAAAGTAGGGATGCACTGATATGTTGACGGTCTGGCCCATTCCCTCGTATCAGCCTATCATTATGTTGCATCAGTGCTACACTCACTAAATGTTGTGTTGTACATGGACTGCCGCAGTTAGAGATAGTGCTACATAGGGCTGAGACTTGAAAATGGCTCAGTCATTCGTTCTAATGAATATTTGCGTTTCCTGGCCACAGAAGGGCGTAATTAACAACAAAAACAAAGTAAACAAACAAAAAACATTCTGTGTCTGACGAGGAGAATCGTGATTCTATTCCAAGCTGAATTTGAGTTTCCATTTTTCACGATGAGCAAGCTAGAAAGAAACACAACTTCTTAACTAGTCATTTGCAGAAGTACAGGTTACAATGCACATAATTGAGCACACTTCATCCTAATGTATCCAATAAGTACTTTAGCACACTCAAACAGCCAAACTTGGGCTATTTTACACTTAAAGAGGAACTATGCAGGATTGGCGATTTCATCTCTGGTTTCGGTTTCGTTTTTCGTTTTTGCTCGTTTTATGCTTGCATTTTCTCTGCAGAGCTTCCCCGACAGCTTTAGCGTGTATATTTATACATGTATAGGCTATATTTAAATATATAAATTGCAAGCGTGGTTCTTTGTCTCAGACTTCCAGATGTAAACAAGGAGCGATCGTCTCCTGCAGAAAGTTGCATAGAGTCTCTTTAATGTGGAAAGAGATTCACTGTTGGAGAGGGAAAAGAACAGTTTTCCTACCTGGCGTCTCCATTTCTCTGCTTTAGGAAGCTCATTACATTCTGATGCAAGAAATGGTCTTCTTTCCTGTAATATTTCAAACAGTGAGTTAAGACACTACCACAAACAATTCTTACACACATTCATTAATGTACCTTTCAATCAAAATCATCCAATCCACTACAGTCTTTGTAAAGGAAATACTCTTACCCTAACTTTGCCTTCCTCTAGTTGGGCTTGCCTAAAGCGAGCCAAGGCCGTCCTGTTACAAACAATCAAGTCATGAACATGAATTCCACATTTGATCACCATCCAACTCAGAGGAAAGGACAGCATCACTAATAACTAGAGAATTACATCTTTAAACAGTCAAAATGTCAGATACTCACATGGCCTTTTCTGCATTTCGAGCCTGTTCAAAAAAGAAAGAACATGTCAATCAACTCAATGGAAAACTAAATCGTATGCCTAACATTGTGACAGAATATCCCCTCAAAAAGCATCGTGCTGAGCACAGCTAAGGTATTGACTCCACTCCTGCATACTTGAATACTTCTCCTGGGGAGCACGTCTAGACACAAGGTATTCTCTTAAGCACTTCTGGGCACTATTTATTTACTCAAATCAAGTATGAGACAATGCAACATCGTAACAACAACAGCAGCACACTGAACGGATGGCAAAGGAGTTCCCCTTCAAGAGCAGAAGGTGGTAAACAAATCAAATTAGTTTATACGGCATGTAAATATTAGAATCCTGATAGCCTTTTGCAAAAACAAAATCGATACTTTGCCAGAAAAGCCCTCCTGAAATGCAACTTCATATGCTAGCCAACGTTAACTAGCCATTTATCGAGAGGAAAGATAAGTAAAGAATGATTTTGGAAAACAAGTTTCTAAAACTAAAGAGTCATTTGGAGACGAAAATAGTGTTTGCATCATATTATTACTATAGTCCATAAATTTTCGCATACCATATTTGCAGTACAAAGAAGACTTCGGAATCTGTGAAAAGTCTCGACGTTCCCACACGTTTGGACGCAAAAATATGACGTCCACTGATGACCGAAAACTGCGACAAGGATTACGGTTACGGTAAATAGTAGAATAATATTGCCACCTAGTGGTAAAAATGTAG
>NC_085002.1:26919324-26954324 GCF_963854185.1 Sardina pilchardus | reverse complement strand
ATACCTCCCTCCATAGATACTTCTGTTGTGTGCTTTGGGAGAAGAGTTATACGTTAGTCACGGTGACAAATTAGCATAATGTAGTTACTTCATTACAGCGCAGAAATAGCCAAGGTGGTGTGGAATGCTCTGTGAGGGCAATGTTCAGTGTTGTCTTTACGCCGGCCAAGTCATGAGCGTACGAAATGTAGTTAAATTCGCACAAAACGTTAGAACCTTCACCTCAGTTAATCTTGTCTTTTCTTTGTGAGTCTAATCCACAGAGTTGTGGAAGTCCCAGTCTGACTCAGAGTGAATCGGGAGGTTGTTTCAGCCCATGTGCAGGCTCTTCCTCTTCCTCCCTCTCCCCGGCCAGTGAAGAAGATGACATGGAGTTGGACGCAGTGCTGGAGGGAGGAGTTCAGCAGGAGGAAGTTGACCTTTCACCCCTACACACCTGAGTTGCTGCTGCACCCACAGGTATGGAGCATCTCATTTTGAGTAGAGGAGAGTGTTTCCTTTCAAACATTCTTATGCACAGAATTATTTTTGCAACTGAAGTCCTAGGCCTTCATATCAAATGATGTGATCTGTATTTTGTATGGTTAGGTATGGTTAGAATAGCATATAGTGCATTTAGCAGTGTTTCGGTTGTTAGAGGTGTTTTGTTTTGCTGTTAGGTGGTTTGTAGCAATAGTCACCCTGTTCACATAGTGGTGATGAAAGTCCAGTGGAATGGCGTCACAGCTCCAAATTCCTTGTGTTTGACCCCTGAGTTTGATCCTGGTGTGTTGTGTCCACCTGAGTTTGATCCTGGTGTCTTGTGTTCGCCTGAGTTGGATCCTGGTGTCTTGTGTTCGCCTGAGTTGGATCCTGGTGTGTTGTGTCCGCTGTCTTGTGTACAGTGGGACATATCGCCGTGGCTCTGGCTGCTCTACAGGTTCTCCATGCTGGGCTACACGCTGGGCTGGTGCCTGTACTCCGGCCTGCTCTTCTCCACCCCCAAGTGGCTCATCTACATCAGCCACCTCACCTACTGCCTCCTGGGCCTCTACTACCTGCTGGCCTCCGCCAACCTCGCTGGAGCCGCCCTGCTGGTCAGACGCCACTGCAGGGGGGATCAGTGTAGAACTGTTAGCGAAGGTATATAGTGCTATTCATTCATTCATTCATTCATTTAACTCGTTCATTTCTCCATTCTTTTGTTCTTTCTTTCTTTCTTTTTTCGAATTGTTTATTCATTCATTCATTCATTTGCTCATTCATTTCATTTTTCCATTCTTTTGTTCTTTCTTTCTTTCTTTCTTTCTTTCTTTCTTTCTTTTTTTTCCGAATTGTTCATACATTCAGTCCATCCCTCTACCTCCACAGGCTCTCTGGGCCCATTCCCTCTCCCGTCCGCCCTCATCAAGTCGCTGAGTCTCCAGTGGTTCCTGCTCACGTTCGTGGGCACCTACTCGCTCACCGTGTCCTTCCTCTACTGGCTGGCCGTCTACCCCGTGGAGGACCACAAGCTGTCCGCCTTCAACGTCAACATGCACGTGGGCAACTCGCTGCAGTCGCTGCTGGACCTCTTCCTGTCGGCCACGCCCGTCCACTTCGTCCACTACGTCTACCTGCTGCTGGTCGGCTGCGCGTACGCCGCCTTCGCCGTGCTCTACTGGCTGTCCGGCTGCACCAACCTGGCGGGCGAGCCGTTCATCTACAAGGTGCTGGACTTTGGCGCGTGCCCGCTCGCGGCCTCGCTCTCCGTGCTGGGCTTCACGCTGGTCTGCCTGCCGCTCTTCCACTTCCTGCTGTGGAACGCCCACCTGCTGAGGCGCTGGCTGGCCGAGGGGAAGCTGCGCGGGGGCGCCTGGGACCTGCGCCGCGGCGTGTGGTGGTGGAGGGTCAGTGGCAAGAAGGAGCCCGTGCCCATGTCTCTGACCGACACGTCCACCTCCGCGTCCCTCTTCTCCTCCAGCGGCGCGGGGGCGGAGGACGGGGTCGCCCAGCCCTTGCTGGTGCCCACGGGGTCCACCCGGGTGGCTGTGTCCGTCTACGTCTGACCATCCCTACTAGGCTGGGTGAACCCTTGCCTGACCTGCCGGCGAATTTTGGATTTTGCCCGGCAGCTCAGGCTGGAAACCTGCACATCTACTGTATCTCCCCTGCTTCCTGTCCACAACCTTTGGGTCCAATCACAAGCTAGTTTATCCCAAAAGATGCACCAGATCGTTGGCCTGATTGGTTGAAGGACTATCCAAGTGTACAAGAATCATTTGATGATTTGATAGAGATAAAGCACATACTCCCCAGACTAATGTTCCATCTTAAAAGATTGAGCTTAGTATGGTGATAGCCAGACTAGAACATCCCCACTCCATTTGTGAAACTGCACACGTCCACATGATATGATGTAGTTGACTTAACAGTGAAGTGTTTTTTAGCATCAGGTCATACATCAGGTCTCCTGAATGGATGAAATCGGAGGCTCTGTGTTTTTTGAGTCCGTGTATCGTATCTTTTAGCTAATCACATTCGTATGAAAGACCTGAAGTTTTTCTCACACACCCACAGACACAGTGGTTCACACGACATATCAGTGTGTTTACTTTCTTTCTTTACTCTCTAAACCTCTAATTTTCCCTCTCTTGTGTCTCCCTGAGTGTGGTCTGTTTATAGAACACAGTGCTCCTCTCTGAAGACGGTTGTGCAACGGTGAATGTTTACCCCATGCAGCACCTATGATTATGATGTGCTCAGAAGCACTGGGACTGTTTGGTCTCTCCAGTATAATTTGTGTGTTTGGGTTGTGGATCCCTGAGATGCCAGTAAACAAAACAATATAGAATTTACCCAAGTGTGTGGGGCCTTTTGTTGTTTTTGGTCAGTCAACACTTGACCATGTCTTTTCTTCTTCTTCTTCTTCTTCTTCTCTTTTTAGATATGATGGTGGTTTGTGATGTATGCATTTCACTCTGAACAGTGACGCACTGAAACAACCCATTGACATTTGTATTAATGGTGTTCAAATGGATAGCTTGCTGAGAAATGTTAGGTTTTCTTTTATTAGATTAGAAGAGGAGATGTACAGTATTAGGGCTTGGCCAAAAGTAAAAATACAACTGAGTTTAAGACTTCATATTCTCCACTAGAGGACAGTATTTGTATTATGTGTATTAAACCAAAAAATAAATAAACCAAACAAACACACTTTCATCTCCTGTTACGGCACACCTTTGCAAAACAAGAATAAATGCATAAAAATGCACTCCAACTGACTTTGTGCTCATTGTCTTTATCAAAAGATGGTAAAATGTTTTACACAACAGTCATCATGGAGAAAAAAAGCCCCAATTCAGTGATGTCTAATCAGTACATTTTCGTGACTAGCTATGAAACACTGGCAACGAGACTGGCTGTATGTGGAGAGAGCGTTCCCTTCCTCCGCGTTCGTCACATGAAGTCAGTGTGACAGGCTGCCTGGTGAACACAGTACCGTGTGCAAATCGGTCTCATGGTTAACAGCCAGCATGCAACAGCCTATCAACTGTGAGCTGAACTCACACTGGACAGGCCTGACCAGTATTGTGCTTTCACAGGCATTAACTCACCTCACCTGTCACCTCCCAGCTGGTAGGATGGACTTTCTTCAGTAAGCAAGTTTAGTAGGCATATATGTTTTGGAATCTTTTTTATGATCCACACTGGTTTCTCATGTATGGTTGCTTACCTGTCAGTTCCTATTCAGTATGAAGGAGCTCATGGGATAAGACCATGGATGTTTAACATACATTTCAAATCATTTTATGGGTTACACTGGTCAATCTTATTCCTTATCACTTATTACTTATTACTCTTATTATACTCAGTAAAAACACCAAATGTATTGATTATGTGAAGGCATGTGTAAGCATCATAATGAAAGTGAATCACAATCCAATGAAATTCCTATGTGACAATAGTGCAGTTTCTTTTGATTGATGCAGCATTCAGTCCAGTAAAAAGCAGCATGTTTAGCATACTCCAGATTCAGCAGTGTATGACTGAAAAGCCAGCATCTCAAATTCTAGCCATGTATGCTGTTTCAAAGTACCTCCTACACTCTAAATGTAAATGAATTAGGCTTCTAATACAAACAGGTCTGGCAAACTTTGGTTGTTCTATATGGTAATTATGTTTTTATCTCCCTCTTGCCTGGGATGGTTCTCAGTCTCCTATCCATTCCACAATTCTACAATTAATTGGTGTTATTCACACATCAGAGGCCAGAGACCTTTAGTTTGTCTTGCTGAAATGACCATTTAGGAAATGTTGCTGAATATCATGTCGTAATGAATCTCATGTCGTCAGTCAGGGTATGCAGTAGTTCCTTATAACAGGGAAAGACAATGTCAAAAAAAAAAAAAACCATCAATCCGTAAAAAAGTAGTCACCTATACACAGCCTACTATACCATCCTACCTCAGCCTACCTCCCCCGCCGCTCAATAAAGCGGATTTCAACAAACAGACCATGAGAGAGAAATGAAATGAAACACAAACACTCGTTCGTCGTTCGTCCCTCACCTCTCCCTCTTTCCCTCCCTCTCTCTCTCTCTCTCTCTCTCTCTTCCACCCCCCTCTGTCTGCCCACTCGCTGCGTCCATGGCCTGGATCCGGCTTCCTGGTGTGGCCGTGGTGGCGGGAACCTGTGCAGGATTAGTGTTAGGCGGTGGAGGTCCGTGCCATCACTATTATGTCCCCACACTCTCGTGGCTTTACCGAGACATGCCAGCTCAAACACTCTCCACTCCCGGCACATTCTGCTCGTTTATATATATTTACTTAGGACAGAGAGAGAGAGAGAGGGAGAGGGAGAGAGAGAGGGAGAGAGAGGGGGAGAGAGAGAGAGAGAAAGTGTGTGTAAGGGATAAAAACAGTGCTAGCACAAATCCTTTTTTTGTACAGCAGCAGTCATCACATCAGGTTGTAGCGGCCATGTGACAAGCTTGGCACGCCGCCTAAGCTCTCTCCAGTCCCGATTTTATTTGTCTCTGATAGACAGAGTGACAGCTCGAGCTCTCCGAGATTAACAGCAACGCATCATCGGCAGGCTTTGATGTCTCTCTCTCTCTCTCTCTCTCTCCCCCTCTCTCTGTCTTCGTGTTGATTAATGATTCTTCGCTTACAGAGGATGATGGTGAACGCCTTCAGAGAGCAGTCAACAGGGCTTGATGTGACAGGGTCATGGGGGGGTACATTGTTGAGTTCAGCATAAATCTCTGTGGCCTGTTACATAATAGGCATAGTCCCCTGTGAAAGAGGCTTTATGTTTTTCGCATGAACACTGGATTCATTAGTGTTGTGCATTAATTGGAGCAGTAACGAAGGCAACGATGCATTCGAACATGAGAGGCCTTTCATGAGAGGCCTGGTCACTCATGACCACACAGTGGTGACTGAACAACATGCATATTCACACTGATGTGGGCCTACACATGAGCTGTCCAGGCTTATAGTAGCAGCACCTCCTCAAGTTGTAATATACGGTAATTTCCCACATATAAGCCACACTGTGTATAAGCCACAGGACAGTGTTTTATGCAAATTAAAAGAAACAAAACCATATTAACACCATATTAACCGCCCCCCTGTATTAACCTCATAGCTGAAGAAATGTTGCTAAATCAAAGTATAAGCCGCGGCTAATAGTCGGGAAATTACAGTAATGTATATACAGTGAAAAAATATCCTATATCATAAATATACTGAGAAGATATTGTTGTAAAATGAAGTCACAATACAAAAACTATTCCTAACTCCTTTCGCTAACAAGAATTTATTTGTATTTTGCCATTTATTCTGTCTTCATGTTCATTCTTCTTCAAGTCTCCGTGTAAGCTATACTCTGCACTTGCGGAACATTGTTGTCTGGTGGTTACCATGGCTTCCTCAAGGTCACTGGAGGCCAGGGTTCACACACAAATCCCCATCACTCTCTCTCTCCTGTCCACCACCCACCGCAGCTCGAACTGCAATTTCCTTTTCCGCTCCTTTTGATGGCTAAAGTGAACTGTGGCCCTGCGTGTCTAATCTGCTGTTTCCGGCATCTTCACGCTCCCAGATCTGATCGAGGCCATGGCACTCTGGACCTGCCTCCAGGGCCAGTGGTGGGAACTAGGATAGACCACAAACATGGCAACAGATGAATATTCATGTCCTCCGAGTCAACTGCAGAGTTGAATGTGTCTGTGGATGCATGTGTCTTTGTGTATAAATAGGGACAAAGCTAAAATTGACACAGACGCACACACAAGCACACAGACACACACAGACACAGACACACACACACACACGCACACGCACACGCACACGCACACGCACACGCACAGGCACGCGCACGCGCACGCGCACGCGCACACGCACACGCACACGCACACGCACACACACACTTTTTTTGGGGGAAAGGGGGAGTTTTCTGACACACTGAACGTGTCTGTTCAAATGTTACTGGACTTGAAAGCACTACCTCAGGTAGCACATGAATCTGGAATCAATCTAGCCCTGATATGACACACACATCCAGCACATCTGGGCCAGATCAGAGCCAGACCACTTACACAGTGAGCTGTAATGTGGATGGTGCAGAAATGGTTCTATCAAAAACCTGCTGCCAAAGAAAACCTCCTGATGACTCACTGGAAGCATTTTAAACAGTGTTGGCGTATTTGGATCTGACTTAGCGGTGAAATACATTTCTCCTGGAGGAATCCCTTTCATTACGTGGAATAAGATCCAATAACCAAAAACTGGATTATATATTCGAAAGGAATGTGTCATTTTCAAAACAGTACTTTGCAAAAACTAAGCCTCCTATTAGGTTTGATCTAATGCAGTCTGTCTGAAGCCGTGTGAAATGATATCCAAACCCACATCCTAAGCGCCACAGCAATGTGCTGCATCTGTGACTGAGTCAGACCACGACGTGCTGAACTATCTGGCCCTGTTGAGGATGGAGTAGCTCTGTGCATGTCCACATCCTAACTGTCCCCTGCTGACCTCTGTAGACTTGTCCTGGCCTGACTCCTCTCTTTCAGTCTTTCTCTCTTCTCCCTTTCTTCGAGTCTCTCTATTCCTCTCTTCCACACCTCTCTCTCTCTCTCTCTCTCTTGTTCCTCTGCCTCTCTCTTTCTCTCTCTCTCTCTCCCTCTCTGTTGTTCCTCTGCCTCTCTCTCTCTCTCTCTCTCTCTCTCTCTCTCTCTCACCCTCCATCTGTCTTTCTTTTTCAAGTGGCTAAAAGTCATGGTTTGGTTGTCGCTGGGTTTTTGTGGTGATGGGCATCCTGCCACGGTCGGTCAGTATCTTCTATCTATATGCTTCCTAGCGCCATTGTCTGGCAACCAAAAAATATATCATTTGTTGTAAAATATAATTTGTGACATGCTTCTTTAAGAATGTTCACTGTGCGGCTCTTCACATGTTTATATTTAAGTTGAAATTCTAGTCCAATTGACATTAATGTCAATGTGAATACCTTCGTGGGAGGCTGTTTGTTGTTCCTGTTCCAACTGTCTGAATTAAGTTTATAAACAATCAAGACAGATGCATGCAGAGGTCTCACATAGTATATTATTAATGTAAGCCAATAGTGTCTTTCCAAGAGCATGTTCATTCCAAATACGTAAATGACCCATGAGAGATTAAGCAAAAACAAAACAGATATTAATTCATTGTAGATTCTTGTTCCCCTTTGGCAAGTCCCCTAGAAAAGCAAAAGCATTTCACCCCAAACAATGACAGCAATACATCTTTAACATAGCCTTGAAGATATGCAACTTTGAAAATATGAAATAAGATTTTTCTTTTTTATGAAATCAAGTCACACATGCACAGTATCTTTGCACCAGTGATCATAAGAACGGAATGGAGATTCCATAAGGCCCTAACAACACCAGTGTCTCAGCCTTCAGAAACAACAACAAAAAAAAAGACATTGGGAGAAAGGCTAACAAATGTTGCAGAATAGCAGGATAGTCTCTGTCCCTTCTTGCTCTTAATTGTTGATTAGCTGAGGACCATCTACCAGATGGCACCTACTTATATATCTAGGCAGCTGACTGCATGTCTCCCAATAATCTCCACCTGTTTTTTTTTTTTTTTTTAACCACTTTCTGGTAATGGCATAGGAGCACCAGGCTGCTTGGGTGGTGTTGTCCTGTTGAGTGTGTTTGAGGAACAATTCAGAGATAGGAGGTTGTTTAAATCTGTATCGTGACTTTAGCACATTATTAGCACTACTTGTAAACCCCCTCCCCCGCCCCCCCCCCCCCCCCCCCCCCCCCCCCCACCCCTCCACACACAGTGGACAACGGTACTTCAGCGAACTCGGGACTTGTGGTTGACTGTCTTTAGGTTTAAGCTTGCTGCTCCCACGTCACCTGATACTATCAGCCTGTTCCCCCCTGCCAGTTTTAGAGTACTGTTGTGCCATGCGCTTGTACTGTGTCTGTGTGTTGTGTAGTGTTGTCTTTGGATCTTACTGTTGTTACAAACATTAGCCCTTGCCTCAACGTTTGTCTGTTGTGTTTTGTGCTTGTCTCCAACAACAACCAAAGTGACTTGTTTCTGTCTCTCTGTGTGCAGGACAGGTGCTGGTGGGCCAAAGTGGGTGGAAGGCTGATCTCCAGGTGGTGTCCTCTCACTGTCCCTTTTATGGCCTCCTTACACCAAACAACTTTGACAAGCTTTGGGAAAGATTTTCGAAAGATTGTAGTCTTTTAACTAATGCCTACCATTCAAGCTTTACTCAAAAGACTACAATCTTTCAAGAATCTTTCCCAAATCTTATCAAAGTTGTTTGGTGTAAGGGGACCATTAGTTCCTGTGTGTCGTGCATCTTGTGTGTTTTTACATTTGGTGTGCCGTGCCCAGACCCTTCCCCTATTTTTGTCAACCTCTTGCTGCCGTGATAAGCCCATGGCCATGGTTAGGGTTAGGCCTATAGGGCTCTGTGTGATATCTGAGTGCAGCTGCTGGTCCCTGTTAGTAACCATGTGACTATCGTCCTGTGGTTGGATGTCTGTTTGTTGAAGTGCAGTCCATGTAGTCTATGTGTTATTGTTATATGTCAATAAATTATCATTTTTATTTTCATAGACCCATGTCTCGTGTCAATTAGTGTCATGAAACTGTGTGTCCATCTGAAGTTCCTGGGAAGAATTACCCTCCGGGGTGGTATAGGCGACTATTTTCCTACAACCTCTAGCAATGAATATGAATTGTCACTACAGTAAAGAATGTAAATGTTATGCTCTATCTAGCCTATACTAGTGAATAATGTGTGTTCAGTCTTCTAATATAACTGTACATTGACATGCGTAATTGAAAGAGGCAAGAGTTACAAAAATGCATTGTCAAGGATTGGTTAGAAAATGATATACACCACATAGGCGATAACTGATTTTACATATTATCTTATGACCCTATAACAGCATAATAAGTGCAATCTGTCTGTTAATGAGGACTTGGGGCATATTCGTGTGAAACTTCATTCATTGAACAACATGGTTGTAGATAATACTGGAATCACAGAATAAGCCATAAGCAGGTTCTTGGAGGAGCGTGCCAGCCAACTCTATATAGGATTTGGGAACATGTTCATCATAACCAATGTGTGTCTAAGACATAAGCCCCAATTCTAATTGAGATGAAAAGGATGCTTGCTGTTGATGTCACGACAGCAAACCTGCAAAATTATTCATTCTGCATCATTAGCATGCAGAGTTCGTTGAAAAAGTCCAAAACCTGCAGAGATGCAATTAATGAGCAGTTATGTAACATCTCATTTGGAAAACTGTATTTTTGGAGTTACCGTGCTTTGCCTCAGGCCAGAGTCGTCTGTCAGGATGCAAGAGAAACAAGGACGTCTACCTTCTCAATCCCACAAAGCCTCATTGTTCAGGAAGTCATCCCTCTGCTTATTGCACATTTTTTCCCACATGCTTCCACAAGGGTGGTAATGGCTCTGTAAACCCTGTAATACCAATAAAACCTTCAACTCTTTTTTGCCCAGTGTGGAGTAAGCTATGGGGATGAAGGTAAGAATAGGTTTTGGGGAGAGGAAGATTGAGGTGGGTTGGGGTGGGGTGGGGTGGGAGGGAAGAGCAATTCAGGAGCTCAGCCTGTTGAAAATCAGTCAGCGATTGGTTCTATTGCTGTAGGGGACTATGTTCAATCTCATGCTTACCCAGCATTCCCTGCTCGGCCCCTGTCAGTTGTTGTTGGCAGCCACAAAACGAAATGAGAAGGTTTGCAAAGACAGAAGAAGAAGGAGGAAGAGAGAGAGGGGGGGAGAGAGAAACTCCACTCATCTAAATCCTGCTGCATGCCGAAAAATCTCTCTGTAGGAGAGCGAAGACAACCCACTCTGAGATGCGTTCATCGAGTTCAGGGAGATCAGAGGTCTTGGAGTAGACGATTGTTTGGGTTTCTCTCGCCGGCATTCTGCATCTCCCTTCCCCTTTCACCTCATTCTGTACAAATCCCTGGAACTAATGGATAGGCAGCAACCAATGTTCACGATCACACGGTGCTTTGACTTCAGTGCAGGTAAATTCACTGGGGGGAGATGAAAACATGACCACGTTGACCTGAAAGGGATGTTATCCCTTAGCAAAATGTAGTGTACTTGAAGTTTATTTGTATAAGTATACTCCAGTATACTTATAAGTATAAGTATAGCAAGTATACTACAGACCATGTACTTTTAGTGTACTAGAAAGTATACCAATTTAATACTTTTTCGGACTAAATTGGAACATTTCTAGTTTATAAAAGTATATTTTAAAGTTCTTTTTAAGTTTGCAAAAACATGACCACGTTGACCTGAGAAAGATGCTATAGCTTTTGAAACCAACAGGACTCATCCACTGCTCTTCCAGTTCAGTGACAAACAATGCAAAACAAAAACACAAAGAGTGATAGTAACAATGTCTCCGGATGAAAATATTGGTGATGCTTTACTTAGAATACAGCCCAAACAAAAACATTTACAACTTCCTGTTCATTCACAACTTCCGGTCCTTTGATTCAATGTAGACTCTGAGGGGGGCACTTTTCGAAGATCTTCTAAATTTAATTTTTATGTTGTGGTCTTTCATGTCCCCTCATATTCTTTTTTTACTTGCTTGTTGTCATTTCATTCAAAATTTCAGTCCGTCCTGCTTTCAACCTCTGGGGCCTCTTTTCCTTCTGGTGTCTGAACTCTAACGGCAACACACCTGGTTATGTTTTGTTGGCCGTCTCTCTCTCTCTCTTTTTCCGGAATACCTCTCGCAGTGAGGGAACAATGCAGGGTTCTTTGTTCCCCCCCCGTAAGGCGTTTGTGCACCACCGCGCTTCTCAGAACGTCTGCAAGCAGCACATGAAGGCTCTCGAGACGAGAGTGAGTTTAGGTGTGAGTATAGGGGTGGTGGGGCGGACAGGGAGAGAGAGGCAGGGGAAAGCAGGAGGCCCTCTGAACTTGTTCTGGGCAGAGAATTCCTGTGATGCTCGCTGACTCTAGAGGAGAAAGTCAACAAACACACCATACTCCTAGTGACAGATGTCTAGTGTTGATAAACGGTTCAAAGGCCAATGTTGGGTCTGTTGATCTGCATTGCGTAATTTTGCAGGAACACCACAGCCTTTTCCTCAGCTTTGCTGATTGGCTGAAAATGGGTCACCAAATGGATTTTTTCACTTTGCTTTTCGTTTGTTTGTTTTGATAGATTATTGATTATATTGGCAAACCATTCAATACAAGCAAATACAGAATTGAAACATTTACCGAAAATAGGAAGTTTTCTTTAACTCAGCCAAGACCATTCAGTGTACGGTGTACAGTTTAAAAGGGCAATTCTCTGGCGTGTACAGTAATTTCCCTCATATAAGCCGCATTGAGTATAAGCCGCAGGACAGTGTTTTATGCAAGTTAAAAAAAAAAAAACATATTGATACCATATTACCTGTCCCCGTGTATTACTGTAACCTCATAGCTGAAGAAATGTTGCAAAATCAATGTATAAGCCGCGACTAATAGTCGGGAAATTACGGGTACTACAGTACTATTGCTGTTAGCAGGACCAAAAGGTTTCACCTTTGCCCCAGTTCACCAAAATGCTGGCAGTAGGCCTGTCCCCAGGTTTTCTCCATCCTGCTAATGCTTCACTTTAAATATATAATTAAAAAAAAAAAAAAACACCAGTGGATCCCAACAAGGACACTCAACCCCATCATTTATTTATATGAGATAACACTGCCTCTCCAAGCACGCTACGTACGCACCATGGTTCCGTTTAAAAAGGAAACCACGGGGGTTCCTCCGAGTCTTGCATTTTGACACCTGGCTAGATGGAATGTGTTCAAGCCGGGTAACTCAGAGGAGCGAGAGAGAGAGAGAGAGAGAGAGAGAGAGAGAGAGAGAGAGAGAGCGCCACCGGTAGGAACCATCGTCTGGTCCCCGGTGGCCCGGGGGTTCATCTCCTCAGCTGTGGTTCCATTGCAGCTGTGTGGCGCTCCCTCCCTCCCTCCCTCCCTCCCTCCTCCTCGCCCTTCATCACTCCTTTTCTTCATTCCTCCCTCGCACAGGCTTTTGTTCTCTATGGCGCCTTCTCAACATCTCTCCTCGATGCTCAGTCCTCCAGGCTCGTTCCCACTGATCTATAAAGAACACTGGATAGATAGACAATCCCATTGTTGCCACCCCATCATTCTTTAGATCAGTAAAGGAACGCGGACCGAGGAAGATAGATAAAAAAAAAGACAAATGAGAGAGGCCCTATGACTCAGAGGTGCACTGTGGGTTGAAGCTGGAGAAACTGTCACATAACTGCCAAATTAAAGAATCTGCAACTGCAAGTTGCTTTTCCCCAGTCACCCAGACGCTAAATAAAAGCGTTTGCTTATTGAGAATCATGACTCAAGTATAAGCTACTCCGAGACTTTTTATCCATCACTGCGTTGTCAGTGACAGGCCTCCAAGGGTTTGCGATGAGATGTGGTGAACAAGAGAGCATGACACATCATGTTAGGAAGGCATGCTGAGTGTCGACGCTGTTGGTTTACTTTTGTGATGTTTAATTGAGCTAATTCGCCCCATAAAACGCTTACTGAGTTGTTCAGCATGACGTAAACCCTTGCTGGAGAGAGCTCGTTAAATCTGGACCACCCTCAAGCATATGTAGCTGCAAAATGGCATCATCTCTTCCTTTTCAGAACACTGATATCCACAGGTAACAAACCTGTAGGCCTTGGCAATGTCCAAATGAACACACACATGACAAATTTCGACATCTCAGAATACACTGTAAAATAACTGAGGTTGCTCTACTGGTCCTCTCAACTGTGAATGAAAAACTGTGACAATGTGATTAACATTAGCAGACCATTACTACATAACGAAACTTTGGTAAATGTGACATGTCCTACCAAGCAACAGTGGATCACAGCGAATTGGTTTTATGATCAATAATTGGCCAATTATGAAATTCCTATTTTTTTGTAAAAAGAAGATTACATAGCTATCTCCCCACACATTCAAAGTATTAAACTGGCCTGCAGTAGATCTTTGCACAAAAATGCATTTTAAATGTGTATCTATTGTCGTTTCATGTGCTATTGCGCCTTATTTGCAACCGGTAATTTGCAGTGTTTTTCATTTTCACAGTGTGGCCACTGTCCATTCTGCACAACCTGTAGTTAGAAAGGAACTCAGGACTTTCCTGCTATTTTCAATGACAACACACTCAGAGCATAGCACAACAATAAACCAGTAAAATGAACGGTATGGTAGGAACGTAAGATGTGACGCACATCAAGATAAACATTTTGGCGACCCACCGTGAGAATTCAGCTCAGAGATCATCTTGTCCATGTCCACTATCACTTTGAACTATTTATGCCAAACTCACATTTAACGTACGCAATTACACAAAAAATATTCCTGAACTCTAAATATACTGTATATATATATATATATATATATATATATTTTTTTTTAACAACTTGTGAATGTCAATAAGCAAGTAACCACTCCCATCCCCTACTTTGCAGTGCCTCAAGTCTGATTGAAGTTGACTGTAATTCAGTTTGATAGGTCTTCCTCACAACAATTAGGCATAAAAATTTTTTTTCAAAGGACGCAATTATCTGTGAAATAATCCCCCCCCTCCCCCAACTCCATCCTCTCATTATGCTGACAGTCAAGGCTGAGAGCTGGGTGATACTGAAGGTGCAGCAGGCCCCACATGCAATGTCGCCGTGCCCCACAACTCTCCTAGGCGAGTGGAGAGAGAGAGAGAGAGAGAGAGAGAGAGAGAGAGAGAGAGAGAGAGAGAGAGAGAGAGAGAGAGAGAAAGAGAGAGAGAGAGAGAGAGAGAGAGAAAGAGAGAGTGTGAAGAGTACTCTTTAGTGGTACATTGGCCCCCTTTGGAGAACCGGCCCATGCCAGTTCTGAGCAGGCTTGCATGAGTCGTGCAGTCTTCCTCTGAGCGTGAAGTATTCGACCCATTCATGTCACAAACAATTGCAACTTGTGTGCGAGCGCTCCTGATTGTGCTCACTAGTTTTTGATGACAACCCTCTGCGGATGCAAATCGTCGGTGTAACCTTTAGACCATCCACTGTCTGTTATGATGCCCCGCGCACTGACATGGTGCACTTGAAGAAAGAAAACATGCTTGATTTAAAGCGATCGAAAGGGTGCGCACACACACACACACACACACACACACACACACCGGGGCTGGTTACGTCAGCAGCATTCTGGCATTGTGGGTGATCACTGAAGCGTTAGCAGGGAATTTTCTATCATAAACAGGAGCTGAT
Source organism: Sardina pilchardus (assembly GCF_963854185.1). Taxonomy (NCBI): domain Eukaryota; kingdom Metazoa; phylum Chordata; class Actinopteri; order Clupeiformes; family Clupeidae; genus Sardina; species Sardina pilchardus. The sequence goes on along the minus strand of NC_085002.1, from coordinate 26,939,517 downwards.
TAGTTGAGCCAATATGCAGCCTGCCTTCATTACTGCCTTGGTGGTCTCCTACAGGCCTGTGCTGGACATGATCATGAAATTCTTGTTCTGCAGGGGATGTTTGGTAAATTTTTTTAATGTCGTATACTGTATGTCCTCTGAAGGAGACCTGGGGAAATTGTGTCATTCATACTAGAGATCACATTGCCCCTCACTCTCTTATATCTTACCGATTCAGTAGCCTGACTCCGCCTGTCTACGTACTTCCACTCAATTTCTTTTCCCTACGGTACTCTGTCTGGAATAGCTTGATCCTGCCTTGTTTACTCCGGCAAGAGCACCTCCGTCCAACCAGCAAACAGAAGGCGTTCCTGAGCGCGATTACATTTAAGTTGCAAGCCTATTGTTATCGTTGTGTGTCCCATGGTTAACATACAGTATGTCATTACCAATCGTTAGTGATTGAACTCCAATGATTTCAAACTTCAGACAAGCGTCCACCAACCAGGAAATACACGTTTGCCGATGGATATAGGCCAGACTCTCTGCGAAGTCAGAGAGTTATGATCTCCAGGCTACTGACTCAGAGGCATTCTAAGTTAATGCTGGAGAAACATTAATATACTGCTGCACCTACTCATCAACACTCAAAGGCTGTGTCCAGAAGTCAAGCGGGCACGCTGGATAGTACCTTCTTTCCAGTAGCGTCTTAGTTAGCTTGCTCCTCAGTATGCATTCCTACCTACATTTGGACAGCACTAACTAGTTGGCGTCACCTGACTCGGGGAGGGGGGTGTGTTGACGATTTGCATGACGTGTGGAGCTTGACCTGCGCTGCGCAATGGATTATGGGATATCTGAGGCAAAAAAAGATGCATCGATGCACGCTTGGAAATCACGCCAAACGAAGTACCCAACTAGTCAGAGCGCTTGACTTTCAGACAGTCTATTCTGACGAAATGCACACTGCCCAGCGTGTGTACTGATGTTTCAGACACAGCCAAGATCCTCAGGTTTTGTAGCCATCACATTTCATTATTGTCAATACTGTCTCTCTACATTTCTTTGTAAAGTTCTGTGCATGTAGAACTTGAATGTTTCTTGTCTCCTTATTATGTTCTCAGAACAAAATTATACTCTCTTTATCTATGGGTGTATTCCGATCGCCTCATATAGTGGACTGCGAAGTGAACTGTTCAGGGTGTTCAGCCATGTTAAGTGATATTCCGTTCCGTAGGTGTTCAGTTCGGTTCAGTTGTAAGGAGCCAGTGAGCATAACTGCATCACTTCACCGAAAGCTAGATGGCACCCAGAGTTTTGTAGATGGTCCGAAGCCACCGTATTTGCTGATAAACATCACTTGTTTGGCTTTTTTTATGCGTCAATTTTGTGATTCTAGAAAGCTAACTCTCCACTCTCCAAACATCTCTATGGCAACTATGAACTAGCAGGGCATTCCAAATTAAATGGTTTTAGCGATCGAGTTCCCTGTGACGTTCCCTGTGAATTTTACACCCTGTGAAGTGGGTAGGGAGTTGGGAATTCAGCATATAGGGACCCTTGTAATCGAAACGCACCTCATGTCTTCTCAACATCTAATATATCCAAAGGTCCAGAGCAGGATGTCCATGGTCAGATTTAACTCCACGTGTCCCCGTATATGGCTCTGTTGAGAACCTTTTGGTAGCAGGAGGCTATTACCCACAAGTCAGTGCGCCACATGCCTCACTGATGCCTACGCTGTGAGGACGCAGCTGTGAAGACACACTGGTGAACCTCAAACAGCTGGAGACATTTTGAAGGAGAAATGCCAGTGGCTTCAAACACCAGTCTCCCCCTGGGGAATAACATAACATGGCCGCATCCACCTCCAACACGAGACTTTAGAATCAGTGGTTCTCAAACTGTGGTACGGGTATCACTGGTGGTACGCGGACTCTCTGTTGTGTTGTGGTAGGCCTACTCCGGGATTTTCCAAGATAAAATAATCACCTCAAATTATATTTACATCTTCATATTTATATCATGAAAAAGTGTTAAATGTATACTAGTTTTTATCTTTGTTGGAAAAAACCCCAATGCAAAACAGTATGTACAATGTAAAATATATTTAAATTGGCCTACGCTACAGTATTTTAATGCTAATGTAATGTCATAATGGTAGTGCTTATAGAGCTTACTGTTCTCTGAGGTGGTAGGCTACTCATTGCGAAAAGTTTGAGAACCACTGCTTTAGACTCTTTCCGAAACTACTTCAGCTACATATCATAGATACAGTGCTGCAAGGCAATCGGAGAAGGACAGCACTATTGGAACCTTCAGGAAAAGGGAACAGACTTCAACTGGTCCTGAGGTTCATCAACTAAAGACAAGAGAAGTGGAGGGAGAAGTGGAGTGGCTTGCGTCTCATTAGTGGTGGATACACTACACTCTTAAGTGCCTAAGATGACCTTTCAAGGCGATGTCGTGCTGGTTCTCCCCCACATGCCTCTCTCCCTAGGATTCTCATACCCTCTCGTACCCTCGCTTTCTCGAACCAGCTGCTGCCTGGCTTGGGGCTTGGGACAAAAGAAATGTCCCCCCACCCCACCCCCTGCTTGGGTTGACCTTCATCCCCCAGGCTCCCGACTTGGCTGGTCCCCTCGCTCCCTACCTGCTTCAAAGGAAATTGTATGGCTTATATAAGGCGAATCGCCGCCTCTGTGACTAAAGTGGGTTTTATTATCGCTGTTCATTGTTGAAATTTTTCTGGGAATAAGAAAGCCGGAGAGGAAAAACAAACAATGACCAGCTTCATGAAGCGAGTGCAAAAGAGTGCAGAGGGGTGAGAGTGCGAGGTAACATGAAATTAGACTTTCGATATTTGGATTTTCAGTGAGGGGGCCCTTATGTTAGCGGACAAAATCAGTTAATAATCTCCAAACTCTGCTTGAGAAGAAGAAAGAGCATGCAGGTTTATCTTCATAAACTGTGCAAACTAGATGCAGATACATCTTGCCTTTTGTTACAACTCTTCCTATAGAAATCCTATAGAATTCCAATCAGATTTTGAAACCAAAATCCTACAGGCCACATTGTAGTTGAGGTCCCCTTGCTACAGGATTGTTGCTAGGACAATATCAACTATCCCATAGGGTCCAATTGGTTCCTAAATCTGATTGGTCTCCCGAATTCTCTTTTGATAAGGGACATATTTAAGCTGTGTGAGCATAAACAAATAATGCTGGACTGAAAAGCTGTAACATGAAAGGTAACTGTGGCCATAACCATAACACATGACAACAAAGTAGGCTACTGGTGGGGGGTTTGTCTCTGGTGGGGTAGTTAAACTCTAAAATTATGAGCATTGCCTGTATTAGGTCTAATTAATGGGTCATGGTCACCAGAGGCTATAAGGGTGCTGTGGATTTTATTGTGTAAAAGTAAGAAATGTAGTACAAACCATTTGCATTCACGTGAACTCATTTGAAGACTCTTTAGCATATTTAAGAATGTTTGGTTAACCAGCCCTGGCATATATCAAGTGAAAGGCAGGGACAGCATGACAGGCTATACACCGCTACTATTTTACCATCCTGACATGATTTGTGTGACAAAACAATTTGGGGACAGTTACTCACGCAATGCATCTGTTTTATATAGTCTTTTTATAGTTTTATATGTCTGCATATAGACTGTTGCATGTTCGAGATTATATAATTTCTGACCAGTCTGTAGCTTGAATGAAATATATCATGCCAGCAGTTAGCGTAGCCACTAGTTGCTAGGACTCGTAAGAGTGGGGTAGTGGTGGAAGGGATACAGCGAAGAGGAAGAGGAGACGCCGAAGAGGACATTACACCTCTAGTAGTGTGACACCACCACCACAGGGCTTTCTCATGAATACAGCTCTGGATGACCCAGAAACGTTGACGCGCGCAAGCACTGACTGAACGAACTGAAAACATGCCTCTGCTGGGCATCTTCGCGGCAGTTTCCCCCTAAGCGGGTCACTGCTTGTGGCAGCTTATTCCGCTCCAATCAGGAATGGTCAAATCCCCCAATCTGTCCCCATAACGAACAAAAGATTAATTAAACGGCAGGGACATAGGCTACTGTATTATTATTAGGCTATAAGCGATCGGTTTTGGTGAGTGGCAAAATAGGCGCATAAAACAGAACGTAGGCTATCGGCATATTACTAGCCCTTTTTATTATTATTATTATTTTTTTAACTCAATTCATTTAGAACACATGCTGTCTATATGACTTATAATAATTTGATTCCAAATATGAATTAACCCTTGAGAAGTAGCCTTCCACTAGACATGATAAGTAAACTGTACGAGAAATGTGCGTGTTTCCAGTCCTCTTGCGCCATAGCTTTGGATACACAATGGTATCAATGATTGGATGGAGGAGGTGCTCTGTAGGCGGATAACTCACACACTTAAAGCAGCCCACTTTAAACCGCGTCCAGTTCAATTGAGCTGTGCCATACGCGAAAAATTAGCTGGGAAGACGTTACACCCGGATCGCATTGTTAATTCATTGGGTCTGTAGTGGGAGAAGACAGCACGAGACACCGTGAGCGAGACAACGCAAGGACGAGACAGGACTGGTGGGGAGCAATTTAGGAACTCCTCTGGGACAGTATTTCGTATTGGTAAGTCTAAAAATCATCGTTACACTGGATTATATGAATTGGATGATGCTTGTTTAACGTTTTGACAAGATACTATGTTCAATACGACCGTTTGTTCCGTCCTCCGTTCTCGGAGTCATTGTCTTTTCACACACCATGCTTCAAGTTAATGCACACATTGATATTGCAATTTCTATATTTTCCTATGTTTACTTCAAAGCTGAACATTTCAAAACGTGTCATCATAGTAAATGTAAATGGTTAAATTGCAATGGGCAACCGAAACATGTCAAAAATTCTGAATGAGCTATATTCATTACGCATTGAGAGGTTTTCGCCTCGACGCCGGTGTCGCTCTCTATTCAGACTGAAGCGTATCTGCCAAATATAGTCAAGTTCTGGTTAGCAGCTTTTGGACAATCATGTCGCTTAGAAACAGCACAAACTTTCGCTAGACACCTGCAGTTTGGAGACAGATATTGGTTTTGGGGCAGATATTGACAAGCTATCCCCGTGTCGTCTCCTCAACGACTTAACGGCAGGGTAGCCTATGGGAAGACCACCATCTGTTTCACAGTTTTACTATTCGGATACAATGTAGAGTTTCCACTTTGGTAGAATACTTCAAAGATTATTTCACACTGAGTTCTCTCCATTCACAAAACCTGAGGTACTACTTACTGAGGTAATTGATGTTTATAAGAACATGAAATAAGTAGGCTACAGCGAATTTCAGTTTAGGCTATTGCTTCTCGTCATCATGCTCAGAATTCCCAAGTGACGTAGGCTACAGTTTATCTGAGCAAAGTGGTTGAATAGAGTCGAATTTGTAGCCTGTAGTTACCTCACATTCTCCCAAAACAGAAGACCTATTTCAAAAGTGCCATAACTGCTTAAAGAAGGTAGACGCTGCCGTTGTTGTAGACAGTTCTGACAGAGGATGCGAAACCGACTCCAGCCCCCAGTATATCAAACGATCAACAAATTAAAATGCAGGTGTCCGACTTGCCCTTATTACCATGCGTCTATCACACCAGCAGCCTCTGCGTTGGTCAGAAGTGCGCCAGCCAGAGTGTTATCTTGCGCGTTTCCAAGAACACCTGCGTTCCAGCCTCGTGAGGGACATTATGATATGGGCCGGTTAAATAGGTTACACCTGCGCATGGGGTGTTAATTCCCAATTGCTTTATATCTTTAAGACCTTAATTTCTATGTTGGTGTGTAAACAGGTGTTAAAAGCTTAGCCGAATATGTGTTGGCTAGTGCAGTATCCAAGGTGTTTCAACTTGATGTATCTCTTTCCCTCTCCCTCGTGTGTGTGTGTGTGTGTGTGTGTGTGTGTGTGTGTGTGTGTGTGTGTGTGAGTGTGTGAGTGTGAGTGTGTGAGTGTGTGTGTGTGTGTGTGAGTGTGTGAGAGAGAGAGAGAGAGAGAGAGAGAGAGAGAGAGAGAGTAAGCAAGTGCTTAAACAGTTGGTACTCGTCATTCAAATTACCTCTCGGAACTTAAGAATGTCTGTGAATGTCCTTTTATTCCTGAAGGTAACAACACACATGCACAAGCGTGCACACACAGGTGCACGGCACGCATACAAAGACACGCATGCACACACAAGCAAACACACAACACACAACACACACACATGCACACGGACAGCCTCAGAGAAACACAGAGAGAGAGAGAGCACGCAGAAGACTGCCTTTGACCTAGTTTTACCAGAGAGCATTCTAGGGTTTAAGTGTGTGGATTGATGATATAAACTGATCAGTGTGTGGAATACAGTATCCAATGTTGGAGTGTTGCTTTCCTTGTAATATTTGGCAGAAGATTTCACCATGGGTACTTCTACATTACATTAATTCATTCCAACTGCCAGAAGGTCTTGGTCTGTGTGCATATTGTTTCAAATGCCAGCATAAATCTCTTAAACTCCCTCAGCCACCTGCATCAACCTAGTGGCCTCTTTTTCTGCCAGTCTGACGCAAAAAGAGAGTACTTAGGAAAAACTAAATAAAGGAAAAAGTAAATAAATTCCACAGACAGAACACTTGAACACTTGAAACTTATGTTTCTATATTTATATTTCTGTGTCAGTTCATCCACTGAGAGCTTAATTTCTTTTATGCATCATACCTCAATCCAGGTTTCTGTATTGGATTTGATCAAAACGTCTGTGTCAATATGTCTATTCACGAAGCTGTATAATATAATGTAATGTAATGATAAAATAATACGATATACGTATGTTCGCTATGCATTGCTTGGATTCTTTTGTTAGATGAATACCAGTTTTATGTATATTAAAAAAAAAAATGAAAAAAAATACCACACAGCATTATACAGGATCTCCCAGAGTAGGTATTCCATCTATTGAGAGCACTGCGTGTGTTTCCGTAGCTCAAAGAGCACTGTGCCCCACCAAGGCCATGGCTTTTGTTGCCAGGAAGCCCATATATTCATAATATGTGTACGTTACCTTCAGCGAAAGCTTCTTTGGATAAACGAAGGCTTTCTGAACAGATAACCGTAAGCACAGAGGAAGGAAAGACATTAGACAATGTTAGGCTAAGAGGAAAATTAGCCATAGCAAGGAGAGTTTATTATTATTATTATTATTATTATTATTATTATTATTATTATTAATAATAATAATATTTTTATTATTAAGAATGATAATGCCCAAGACCTCTTACGATGGATGCTCCTCATAATGTTCTCAAGGAATCCAATATTAGGCTCCCCCTCTCGCCAGTCCCATCCCCATGGATTATTATAGTTTAATGCATCGCTGAGAGGGAAGAAGAATTCAATCTGTTCAGGCTCTATTGGATCAAAGGGAGTTAGCCATATTAGATCCTTGTCCTGTCTGTAGGTATTGTCTTACCTCTCAAGGAATGAAAGGTAAACATGGGGAAGGGGGCTTTATGTGCCAGTTTCATATCTGATGAGGCAAGCCAGCTAGACAGAGACACACTTGGATGTTTTTTTTTTTTTTCCTTGTTTTCTGAAGCAGTTACTGCCCCCAAGAGAGCCAGGTGGACAAGGAGATGAAAGCTATTGTCTGGTGGGCTGTGGGGATGCTAGACTTTGTTCTTCTGAAGTAATGAAAGTTTGTTAGTCGTGATTTTTTTTTTTATTAGACGTGGTGCTACACCCTTTAATATAATATTTGCGGAGCAGACACCCAAGGTTATATTAAGCTGTGCCGTTCATTGTAATATAAAAGTACTTAAAGGATAATGGACATTCCAGAAATTATCACATCAAAGTGCATGTTTACATGGTAAGTTCAAAGGGAAATAGTTGTGAAAAGACATTATGTTCTCGTGGCCACAACAAGCTAAGAGTTAACAAGTATCTGCAGTTGCTCACAATTAAACTGCTTTCACTTCCCATTAAAGGCCTCAAATAATACTAAAAATGAAAAAAAAAAAACAGAAACTCATGACTAGATCATATTGCCCAGTGTGCTCAGACTTGCAGTCACTAGGAATGAAGACAGAAGTTCTGGGCTGGGCTTACAGTTCCCACGTCCCCCTCAGTTCAAACTGTAGGTTTGAACCCAGCTGAGGGTGACATTTTTTGACAAACAAACAAAGAAAGACAAAGAATTCCCCATGCAAGTCACAACAGTTTCCCCAGTACCTACGTGTAAAGGTCAGGGCCTGATCCCACGAGAAAGTTGTAGAATCTGCAAGGAAAGTAAGAATGAGCGCATTAGCCCACATTCTTCAAAGGCGAGCTTCGCTCTGTGGAGCTGGGTGTCTCAAGGAACGTGCCAGTCTCCATACTAATGAGGAAGCACAATATTTTACAATTACGCGTGGGTTCAGGCAGGGTGGTCAGCACAGTCCGGTGCCAGAGACAAGTGGGAAGTGATTTATGGCTATTCTCGCTCTGACAGGCCTCCAAATCCCACAGTCCCAACAAACGGAGAGTGTCTGTCATTCACTTGCAGAATCGGTTGCTTCCCACCTCAGATTTTTTGTTTAAAAAAAGAACACAGCCGAGGTTTGCCAGGCTTGCTCAAGGCTGCCGGATCATCACTCTCCACTGAGAATGAAAGGGGAAAGAGAGAGAGAGACAGAGAGAGAAAGAGAGAGAGAGATGGGGTATTTTTAGCTCTTGTGGCATGCCTTGAATTGGCAATGCTTATGGGAGGCACGCTGTAGAGATGGAGGCCTTCAACCATGTGAACCTTATTGATAATAGCTGTGGAACAGCTCAGTTACTAGCTTGGGTTTCTGCTATGGATGCCCGTTGCTAAATCTGGTTTGGAGAAATGAGGCCAAAGCATTGTTGCACAGCACTCATGTGTCGGTCACAAGTAAAGTCATCCGCTCCTTGACTTACATACACGGGATTGCGTGAAGTCACGACTGCTACGTTTAGCACTAATCAGCATCCAGTCAGGAGGATGCCCTGGAAGTGGGCCAATAGTGGCTGTTCTGTGTGAACCCGGATGTGGCCCGGATCATGACCTGACCAGCCCCAGATCTCAGCCTCTGTTGGGGACTTGCAGCTGAATATACAAAGTAAAATCACGCACATCCGTAAAACATATTTGCCGGGTGCGAGATCAAAAGCCTGAAACGTTACTTAATATTTTTGGGAGCTAGCCCCTCAGTGTGCGGATCTGTTCGATACCTTTTGACTTGCAGCTGAATGAAACCAAAAATAGGGCTGATAATTTTTTTCCAAAATACAATACCATCAAAGAATCGCAAAAGTATGTGAATCTGCTCTGATCCCAGATGGTGAAACAGCAGGGATGTGATGGAAGTTTGTAGAGGAATGTGAGGCATCCATGGAGGGCAGTTTAGGAATGGCATCATCCCTCTGCCTACTCTCACTTTGAGTGGCACCAGCACTAGGAGGATATTACTAACTACATGTGTCTGAAATGTGTGACACAAGCGGAAACTCTCTTGTTTATTTTGGGCGCCTTCTTAAGGTGCTGTGTCCACCAATCGCGTGTTTTACGCTGAGAGTGTAAAAAAACGCCTTCCTTGGCGCTTCGAGAAGTGTTTATTGTTGCTAAGTTACCTAAACCGGAGACGGTTTATAACGAGAAGTGACATTGACGAGCCCGACGCTGTTCTAAAAGTTTAACAGATTTCAACTTTGAGCGCTCTGAGCGCTGCGGTAAAAAACGGTCAGCACCGAGAGCTTTTTTCCGCCGAGGGCGCTCAGCGCTGTGAACGCTGGGCTACATAGACTTCATATTGAAAATTGTCGCCGTCGGCGCAAAAAACGCGATTGGTGGACACAGGGCCATACTGTATTGGCACCAGCACTAGGAGGATATTACTAATATAACTACATGTGTCTGAAATGTGTGACACAAGCGGAAACTCTCTTGTTTATTTTGGGCGCCTTCTTAACTCTTTTAGAGCAACAGTGTCAGAGTTCCAGTGATAGCGTAAATGTGAGTTTAGAGACTCGTGCGGCGGGTTCACTCCCCTCTCTCAGAGGCATGAAAGAGCGCATTATCTCTCTAGTCCTGCATGTGACTTTGATATCTGACCCGGCCATCTCCCGCCGCAGCGCTGAACTCTGTGAAGTGGCGTGGTGGTGGTGTGGTGGTGTGGTGAGGACAAGAGCGAGGACTGGACTGGACCGGCGAGGTGTCCGATCGGCACGGCTCATGCCAGCTGGAACGCCAAGTGCTGCCCCTCGTGATGTTTTGCCCCCACCCCAACCCACACCCTACAGCCAACCCCTCTCAACCCCTCAAACAAACCAATCTCCCCTATTGCACTTAAGAGAGAGAGAGAGGGAGAGAGAGAGGGAGTGAGAGAGAGAGAGAGACAGAGGGAGAGAAAAAGAGAGGGAGATATGGGAAGTGGGGGTGGAACTGCGATAGGAGAGGAAACCCCTTTGTTCCGAAGGCACATGATGAGCCTAGTGCGGAGCTGGGACTGGGTGGCTTTAAGGTGGGGGTTGGGTGGTGTAGCTGGATGGGGGAGGTGGAGGTGGTGGTGGTGGTGGTGGTGTTGCTGTGTAGATCCTATTAGACAGCTCCCTCTGTATCCATTGTTACAGCTGACATGCCAACATGTGGAGGCTTCCTCTACTCCATGTTTGCTGTCCATAGTACACGGCACTGGATCAATGTTGCCCTTTATGCCGGACACCCTCAGCCCAGAGTGGGCCTCTCCCTGCGAGCAACCTCAGAGGAATGATGGACGATGAAGGCACGCAGATGGACAGCAAAATGCTGCCCGCTAGCAAAATGTGTTTTTTTTTTTTTATCTATTTTTAAGAAAGACACAGTAAAAATGTACTTGGAAGGGCGAGATGTTTGCTGAAGGCTGGACTGGTAGGTGCTGGTAGACGCGTGAGTCAGTGTGGCTGTGCATGGAAACAGAAATATTTACTCACAAGCTGCTTGGAGTTCCTTTTGTTTCTAAATCGAGTAGTTTTAGTCGAGAGTGAGCAATGCAGAGAGCCGCTCCCTTTTTCGTCTCGCAAGCCTCTTGCCTTTCGCTTCGCTGCAAACTGTTCTCATCTCTTTTTCCTTTCCTTTCTGATGGCTGACTCGGCTAAACATCACAGAACAAAGAAAGATTGAGATGAGGTTTAATTAGTGGAATCGTCACAATCTCACACTAGTCATTCCCAGAGGCCTTAGCAGCTCTGCGAGCAACAGAAGCCCAGGGACCAGCACTTCAATCTGTGCACTAAGCTCCAACGGCTCCAATAACCTCTGCCTCCTCTTCCTCCTCTTCCTCCTCTTCCTCATCACTTCCAAGCCTCCGGCCACAGCCATTCTGGGCTGGGATTAGAGTGACAGCTTGCCCCGGCATCAGTCACTCATTCTTTTTCCATTTCTTCCCATGTTTCTGTAGTTCTCCCTCCTATCTCTCTCTCTTTGTGTGTGTGTGTGTGTGTGTGTGTGTGGCTAACAGATTTCTTATACTACAATATCCCACATTCCTAATGTCAATCTGTGCCTTTGTTTTTAATCCTCCACGTGTGTGTGATGTGTGTGTGTGTGTGTGTGTATGTGGGTGTGTGTGGGTGTGTGTGAGGGTGTGTGTGTGTGGGTGCGTGTGTGGGTGGTGACTGTGTGGGTGTACTCGTCGGGTGGATGTTTATCCTCTGGTGTGCTGGCAGGTTGTGTGTGAGCGCAAAGTCAGTGTTTGTTTAAACTGACTGAGATTCCGACTGCCTCTGACAGGTCGGTCACGACTTTGGCTCTGCTCCCTCCTGAATACTAGTCACTATCACAGCTCTACTACTACTTCCTGTCTGCATTTTACCGTCATCACTTTCACTTCCTCTCCTTTGTAGTGCTTCCTATGAGACCACGGCTGGCATCGCTCTGGCTAATGGCAGATGCTGGTGAGAGCATACGATTAAAAGGGTGACACGGGTCAATTTAATCTTCTCTGCTATTGGGATACTTTACAGTAATGAGCCTATTAATACAAAATCTTAAAGAGCAGGCGCGCACATCCAGAGGCTAGCAGGTGCCGGATTCCAAAAAGTTAAAGCATGAAACAGACAAAGCTGGGTCCACACACTGAGCTTGCACGTTTTAACTGTTTTTAATCAAGTAACTTTTTGGGCGGAAGCCCTTCATCAGACTACCTATTAATACAAATCGCATAATCACATGTTCTAATTGAATTTGTCTTTGGCATAAATGTCTGTGTGAGGATTTCTTTTTCCTCTTAATACATTTGCCCCCCCCCCCCCCCTTTAAGGTGGCATTTTCCCTCCTTGTGTTCATTATGGAACTAAGATAAGATGCTCCACTGGGGGTGGCAGCAAATGTGAGGGGTGCTGTATCTACAAGACAAGCCATTCTAACACACACGCACACATGCATAGGTCTCTGCTTGTTGATAACGCAGGATACTCGTCACACTCTTCCACATTTGCTCTATTTGTGCAGTCAATCCAAATCAACACAGAATCAATGCTCCAAATCGATTTTAATTGTACAGCCAATTGGTTATATACAGAAGGGCACCTGTGAATCCTTGCAATGCTCTCTCTCTCTCTCTCTCTCTCTCTCTCGCTCTCTCTCTCTCTCTCTCCGGTGAGGTAGGTCAGTTCACCTTGCTACTGTACCTGCGCTGAATGAGAATGGCACCCGCTGTGGTGGGGGGTGGGGGGTGGGTGGGGGTGCGGCAGGATTGGCGCTAAAAATAGCTCGCTCCTCCTGCGTGAGTCACGCTCCGCCTCAGGACCCGCCAAGCAGCAGCGCCCGCTCACGTGCTCTGATGCCGCTCCGCCAATGCGCCCCGGATGCGCAGATGACATATGTGCCAGCCTGCCAACCCGACCAAATAGCAGTGCCAGCCACCAACAGGGGCGTGTGTGTGTGCCTGTGTGCCTGTGTGCCTGTGTGCCTGTGTGTTTGTATGGTCATAGCTTAACTGAGTAGTGGTTGTGGTTTATGGTTTATGGTTTGTGGTTATAAGGGAACTGCCTGCAATGGTGAATTGACAGGCAGGTGAGTGTATTTGTGTGTGTGTGTGTGTGTGTGTGTGTGTGTGTGTGTGCGTGCGTGCGTGCGTGCGTGCATGCGTGTTTGTGTCTGTGTTGGAGTTTTGTACGCTTTACCAACGCAGTAACATTGGCAACACAAGGCGATAATGTGAGTCTCTATAAAGATGCCCTAGCATGCCACACTGTTTCCTAACCCAGCACACAGCCCACCTGTCTGTCCTTGAGGACGCGTGCCTCTCTGTCAGGTGAGCGTACAGCACAGTGTGGAGAGTAGCTGCAGGGTAGTATTGGCCTCTGTCAGCAGGAAAGAAATACACATATTTGCACTATATCTTCAGCGATAGTCTGCCCCGAAAGCTCAAGGCCATGACTGAGGAGAACGACTGCAGTGCATACATACAGATTTATCCTTTTTCCCTTAATGCAAGAGCACATCTGAGCTGCCGGCTAGATTCTCATTTCAAGCTGCTTTTTCTTTATCTGTTGTCAGTATAATATTGGGTTTTGTGCCTGTTGCCTGTTCCTTATTTGCGAGCAGTTGTGACTTCTCACAATTCACTTCAATTTGTTGGTATCTAAAATGTAGAATATGGTTAAATTCCAATACGTTTATATTGAATCTATTTGTCAAGGAGATGAAGTTTCGTATCTCCTAGGCTGTAGGTCTGTCTTAAGGAACGTACTGTGGCTCAGTGTGAATTTCCAGAGAAGATGATTGGTGTGTCTGGCACAAATGCGCACTGGGAGGGATGAGGAGCATCTCATCTCTGACTCACAGAAACAGATTAGGAGTTTATGAGAGTCGTATACGCACACTCACACCAGAGATGGGGAGCATTTTTGAGTCAGACTTCAGCAGTGGTGTCAGTCTGATTCAGAGATGAGAATCTCAGTGTGACTTTGCAGTGTTGCAAATCTGTGTGTGGCGTGTGCTTTGAGAGAGAGAGAGAGAGAGAGAGAGAGAGAGAATTAATCTCTTATTCACATAGCCAGCTAATAATTCAGCAGCTGGGGTGATCAAATCCTCTCTGGGATCCGGAGAGGAGGAGGAGAGGAGGAGGAGAGGAAACAAGATGAAAATAGAGGGATGCAGGGAAAGGGGGCAAGAGGGAGAGAGGGAAAGGAAATTATTCAAAAATAGAGAGAGAGAAAGACAAATAAACAGAGAGTGGGTTCTGAGAAAGAGGTGATTGAGTGCACAGGTATTAAAAGGCAGCGATGGCAAGCCATCCAAGGGAATGTCCTGTGTGCAAAATGAAGACCTCTTTGCAGGGAAAAAAGTAATTGAAATGGAAAAAACGGAATTGAATTGAACTAAACTCCTGACTGCATGTGGCCAGCAAGGCTGTGATGTGTGGTAGTGTTTAAAAAGTACCTCCTCAACAGGACTCCCAACTCTCAAATCTGATGTACATCCTCTCTGCTGACAGAGCACGCTTAATTGGCGGCCTCCGCTCTCGACTGACAGGATAATCTAGTCACACCATGTTTAGGATCAGTACAGTTCATTGCCTTGTTTACACACGCACATACACACGCACGCACACGCGCACATGCACACACACACACACACACACGCACGCACACACATGCACGCGCACACACGCACGCACACACACACACACACACATACATATGGTGAGGAAAAAAAGACTGATTTCTCTCAGTTTTACAATAAAATCTAGAACCTCCTCTCAGCACTGAAAATATAGCCATGTTGCTTGACAGTTTTCTAGGCAACACACCAATTTCCCCAAGGTGACCTGTGAAATACACGTACGTATAGTACCCATAATTCCAAGGCTGTGGGTGGAGCTGTTGATGACCTTATTTTTTTGTTTCAGTGTCAAGTAGAGCCTCAAGCACCATTGGTGCCATAAGGAGCTCAATGTTGACTCAATGTCATTGGTGTGGATGAACTTGAAGTGCTGCATCTGTATGTAGGAATATGTGGATCTGTATGTATGTGTTGTGGCAGTTGTGTATGCGCTGAACATGAGAAAACAGCTTCATCAATCAACATGTTGCCATCGATGACACATGGTCCGTGCCGCCTCAGAGACAGGGAGGGAAAGAGAGAAAGAAAGAGAGAAGAAGGAAGAGACAGAGATAGAGAGAAATGGGATGGGCTGTGTCGATGAGGCTGTTTTTGCAGAACCTCAGAGTTCCTGGTACATGCAGCTTCTGTGGAAGAGATAGATGCAGTTCAGCCTTGTTTATTATTAATGTTTTCACTCAGGATACTGGTGCAAAGCCCGTAGATGTGGCAGTTTATATATTTATTTATATATTTATTTATTTATTTATTGTTTATTTATATAGGATGAAATTTGGCACTGCACACACTCGTGCCATTAGGATGACACCCACCAAATTTGAGAGCAGTCGGATGAGTGGTTTGGGAGTTATGCATGGAACAGACAGACAGACAGAGTGACACACAGACAGACGTTCCTTGCATTTATAGATGGATAGATGTGCTTTAGATGGAAACAAATTATTTTGACCTCAAGCTAGATGGATGTAACATTATAGAATTGCACAGTAATTCGAATGAAAAATGTTTAAAAATGTCAATTTACAACAGAGATACTGTCACATTGTCCATATTGGCTTAGCATGTGTGGTTTAATGAGAGCAACCAGTGTCTAGCATCAAAGGAAAGCTTTGCATGTGGCTAAGAAGATCAAAAACATGATTCTGACAGGAGTGCACCTTTAATCCACTAATGCTGGTGAAATGACCGTGAAAAGCCTGTGGATTTGCTCACTGTAATAACAAATATTACCAGACAGAGCGAGATTAATAGTAGTAGCAGTCGTAGTAGTAGTAGGCGTAGTAGTAGCAGTCGTAGTAGTAGTAGGCGTAGTAGTAGTAGTAGTAGTAGCAGCAGCAGCAGCAGCAGCAGTAGTAGTTGTAGTAGTAGTAGCAGTAGTAGGCGTAGTAGTAGTAGTAGTAGTAGTAGTAGCAGTAGTAGGCGTAGTAGTAGTAGTAGTAGGCGTAGTAGTAGTAGTAGTAGTAGTAGTAGTAGTAGTAGTAGTAGTAGTAGTAGTAGTTGTTGTAGTAGTAGTAGTTGTAGTCATAGTAATAGTGGTGGTTGGGGTTGGTGATGGTTGTCGTTGCGGTGGTAGTCTCTTTTATGTAACAGATTTCATGGATAGTACTAGATGTGGAAACTGTTGGGAATTACATTACATTACATTACATTACAATACATTTCATTACATTTGGCTGACGCTTTTTAACCCAAGCTTCTTACAACATGGTAAAAAAAAACATTTTTAAGCTTTTAAGAGCAATTCTAGCAACAATTTTGCAACAATAAACAAGAACCCCAATAAGTGCATCAATGAGTGCAATAAGTGCATCAATGAGTGCAATTGTCCGTAATTGGGGGAGTGCAGCTAGGAATGAGGGCCTCCTACGAATCTGACCATAGTGGCAGTACAGGCAGGGTGAGAGTCGTTAATGCCTGTGAGTGTTAACCACCCTTTTCATTAGTCACAGAGGGGAGTCATTCTCTCTCCCATTACTGTTTCGACCATTAAAAGTGATCATGTTAGAGGGGTCAGTTATGGACGCTGGTAGATGCTGATACTGACCATGACATGGTTTTTGCCCAGTAAACTGCAATCACTGTATCACCAATCACTTGGATTTCAATATTGACTTTGTACTCAAACATGTCAACATTTAATCTCCCCACCAAATATCAATAATATTGCCTGTAACACTAGGTAAATAAAGACTAGATGTGTACATTCACACAACTTAAGTGACATTGGAGGATTTTAGTACACACAAAGATTCTTTACACATACAGTCATGAATAGGATGTGGAGATTTTGAGCATAATTAGTAATGATATGTAGCCTGGCTGACGCGACCACACCGCGCAAGGCAGTATGGGAAAACCCAGGCTAAGTGATATGGGTGTGATTGACTTTGTTATTATACGGCTCTTCGGGACACAACAAAAAGTCCCATTAATCTGAATGGGCATTCGGAGGTCACTATTTCCATATATTGACCACTGCAAAAAGATAATGACCGCTGTCAATGGCAACAATATTACCCCTTACTTGTTTTCTACCATATGATTTTTTTTTTTTGTATGGCTGTTTTGCCCTTGCTGATTTTAGAGTTCTAACTCAATACAGGACCCATTTTCATTATTGTGTGTGTGTGTGTGTGTGTGTGTGTGTGTGTGTGTGTGTGTGTGTGTGTGTGTGTGTGTGTGTGTGTGTGTGTGTGTGTGTGTCTTCGCTTGAAGACAAATCCCTCATCAGTTAATGATGGCCCAGATTGCCCTGTTGATCAAGGGTCCCGGATATTACCCTGGTGACTTAACAAAGCTTAGTGCTTTTGCAGACTTCTGAGAGTGTGTATATCTGTGTGTTTGTCTGTGTGTGTGTGTGTGTGTGTTAGTGAGAGGGGGGGTATTTGTGGGTGCATTGTGTCTCTCCGGTGTAAATGTAAGCATGTATGTATACTATAGACACGTGATTGTGATGTGTGTGATTTGTGCATCTGTATTTATGTGTGTACGTGTCAGAAACAAGAGAGCAGAGTGTATTAGAAAGTGATTTCAGCAACAGCTGCA
Organism: Sardina pilchardus; assembly: GCF_963854185.1. NCBI lineage: Eukaryota > Metazoa > Chordata > Actinopteri > Clupeiformes > Clupeidae > Sardina > Sardina pilchardus. The sequence goes on along the minus strand of NC_085002.1, from coordinate 26,921,850 downwards.
GTATTGGCCACAGCAGAAGTTTCTCTCTTTCTTTTCTCTCTTTCTCTCGCTCCCTTTCTCTCTCTCTCTCTCTCTCTCTCTCTCTTTCTCTCTGCCTGTCTCTCTGTTTGTCCTTATATCAGAGGTATTAGCGACAGCAGAAGTTCCTCTCTTTCTTTTCTCTCTCTCTCTCTCTCTCTCTCTCTCTCTTTCTCTGTCTATCTCTCTGTTTGTCCTTCTCTCAGAGGCAGCCAGACAGAGGCAAGCTCAGACAGTTGGCAGCCCTGTGGGAATTGCTCGAGTGGGACCTGTCAGTGCGGCGAGGTGTGTGTGTGTGTGTGTGTGTGTGGGGTCTCGGTTGTGGGGACGTGCGGACGTGAGGACGGGGGGCTCTGGTGGTAAAGCAGCAGCTTGCTCCGTCTGCACCTCGTTTCTCGCCACTCCTGATGACGTGCAAACGTTCGCACTGCTGACGTCAGGGACACAGGAGAACAACACGTGTCAGCATTGCAACCATCTCGCCAGGGTCTACGTCTCTCCTTCTCTTGATCTTAATCTCTCTCTCTCTATCTATTTATCCCTCTCTTTCTCTCCTCTTTTGATTTCTATCCTTCTTCGGTTCTGTTTTTTGACTCCTTTTGTTCCCACATCGAATCTGCGAGTGTGACCGCTCTGAGGACACGGCGAGTAGACAGTTGTGACAGCTGTGGATGGTCATTGATTTATGCCCACACACGCACGCACACACACACACACACACACACACACACACACACACGCACACACACATACACACACACACACACACACACACACACACACAAGCAAGTGCACACACACGCACACACACACACACACACACACAAGCGTGCACACACACGGGCACACCCCCCCCACACACACACACACACTCACACACGAACACACTGCCAATGTGACATTTCCCTGTTGCATAAGCGTATCTAGGGCCCCTTGCACAGTGCCCTAATCTCATGCCCGTGGGGCCCAAGTCCCCAAAGCCCCACCGCAACACAACAGCAGCGCTTCAAGGTGCTCCCGCGCACTCTAAAGAGGACTAAAGAATGCGTACGCTGCTAAACGTACGCAGTTCCCTTTCATGTCTTCCTCTCACTGGCTCTCTTTCCCCTCTTCTCCCTCCTCTCCCTCCTCTCCCTCCTCTCCCTCTCTCCCTCCTCTGCCTCCTCTCCCTCTCTCTCTCTCTCTCTTTCTCTCTCTCTCCATGCGTATAGCTGTGTGGTGTGCAATGCCAGTGAAAATAAATGGCTCGCTATAAATAGCTATTTAGAAGGAGCCCAAAATACGGGATCTTTAATGAGACCCTTTGAACTCGAGTGCAAACCCCAAGAAAATGTCTCGGCTACCCAAGAAATGTGCATGCGAAGGCACGGACTTAGCTTCTCTCAGTTGTAACTGATGAATGTAGGTGAATCGTATCTGATTTTGAATAAATCTCAGCGGACTCTGTGTCGTCTGAAATCTTGAACATGAGATATTGTGTTCCTCTGTTTGTTTCACGCCACTTCACGCAATTAGATTGTTACAGTTGCATTAGACCACAGACGCCTTCATTTAGATCGTCCTTCAGGCATGCAGAATGTAGCACAAAATCCCACTTGTGTTTTCACACCCTTACGGGGCTAAGGCATGTCACATGTCCTCTCTGGGCGGTTAACACAATTGTTATGTGTGCAATGATTACACACCAATCCGACATGCCAAGTGCTCTGATCGGAAGGAGCCATGCCAAGGGATGCTCCTGGAGCCCAGCCAGCGAATCACATTCCTCCGCTCCACTCTGTTCTGTTGTCCCGGCCCGCTCGCCCACCCTCAAATCACTCACATGAGTTGACCCAGAGGACAGTCCATACACATACTCTCACACACACACACACACACACATGCTCAGACCGTCTCTCCAAACACACACACACACACACACACACCATCATTCCTCCAATGCTCCACACTGCCTCTAGTGGCCTGGGTGACCATACTTAAACTGTCTGTGTCTTGTGCTTTTCTGTGTGTGTGTGTGTGTGTGTGTGTGTATGATTAGTGGGCTCGCCGGACAGTCGCCGGATTTAAGGTTAGCATTTTTCCCCGAATAAGATGGGGGGTGGGGTGGGGGGTAATGAATTACCTTTTCAAGCCCTCGAGTGCCCCGGCGAGCAGCAGCCAAAGGGGGGACCCTGGCCGTATAATGATGCCCTGGCACAATAGCGCCCCTGTTCCAGCAGCCCGTTCCCAGGAAACTGCACAACATGTGGCATTGTGTGCCATGTTTTGCTGCCCGGCCACGTTGCCCGGCTTTCGCCAGCCCCAGCGGAGAGCCCTGGCCCTGGGCACAGAGGCGCGGTATCGTGGGGTGGAGCGGAGGAAACGTTGTGGTGTGTGAGGCTGGCCAGTCAAAGCCAAGGGGGCTGAGCCGGGCGCGTAGCTTACGCTAAATTAATTTACTTGTTCATTCACTCTTGCGACGCTCTTTAACGAATGCGGTATGGTATTTGTAGCAAAAAGAAAATGTGT